>NC_056430.1:12157450-12354950 GCF_018296145.1 Oncorhynchus tshawytscha | reverse complement strand
CTTTTCCTTCTGCTGAGGAACCTATTGATCGCTATCAAGCGACTCAACGGTAAATCTACAATAACAACAACATGCTGTGGATTGTCGTAATAGGCTGTACACTCGTTAACGATAGCAGGGCCAGATGGGATGTGTGCACTGCTGGAGCTAGGAACACAAGCATTTCGCTACACGCGCAATAACATCTGCTAAATATGTGTAATACAATTTGATTTGATTTTTTAGATTTGATTTGATGCTTCTAAACCAAAGTGACGTGTCCACATAGGACGCTCCTCTCTAATTATAGGAGTCTATATATTGTAACGAAAAATGTTGTTGATAAAACGGATACGCGCACCCCTATGGAAGCTTTCTTGATGTTTCCCGAATTGCTACAACATGTAGAACTTTGCTCCAAACTTTATTTGCAGGGTTCAACAACAGCACACGTCCGTGATCTTGTTCTGTAGATCTGTGTATTCCAGATCATAGCTAGATATGTGAAAGGTATTCAACCACTCTTTGAGGGAAATGGCAAATGTCTTAGTTGTTGATTTGACCCTAATCTTGTTTTGCCACACTACCAAGTCTGGTTTTCACTCGGCTATTGAAATGAACGTGAGACAGCCAGAAATCGAGGTTAACTTGGGGGCCCACCTGTAAGTAACAACACAGCACAATTTAGTATTCTGTCTAAATCTGTCTAATCCAGCATGATAATAGTTTCATCTGGATTTGAGGACTAACACATTAATGGCACTGATTCTTAGAACTGGCTGCCCACTCACCACAGCACACAACCACACAACAAGACTAATGAGACTAATGATGACATGGCATCTTAAAGGGAAACGTCATTTTCATCATCTCCAGCACCACAACATCAACATACAGTATGTGAAAATGGCGTGTTTCTATGTTCTGTAGTAAAAAAAGATAGAGGACGATGAGTGTTTCCAATGACATTGTCAACCAATTAGTACAGTGCCTTGCGAAAGTATTCGGCCCCCTGGAACTTTGCGACCTTTTGCCACATTTCAGGCTTCAAACATAAAGATATAAAACTGTATTTTTTTGTGAAGAATCAACAACAAGTGGGACACAATCATGAAGTGGAACGACATTTATTGGATATTTCAAACTTTTTTAACAAATCCAAAACTGAAAAATTGGGCGTGCAAAATTATTCAGCCCCTTTACTTTCAGTGCAGCAAACTCTCTCCAGAAGTTCAGTGAGGATCTCTGAATGATCCAATGTTGACCTAAATGACTAATGATGATAAATACAATCCACCTGTGTGTAATCAAGTCTCCGTATAAATGCACCTGCACTGTGATAGTCTCAGAGGTCCATTAAAAGCGCAGAGAGCATCATGAAGAACAAGGAACACACCAGGCAGGTCCGAGATACTGTTGTGAAGAAGTTTAAAGGCGGATTTGGATACAAAAGATTTCCCAAGCTTTAAACATCCCAAGGAGCACTGTGCAAGCGATAATATTGAAATGGAAGGAGTATCAGACCACTGCAAATCTACCAAGACCTGGCCGTCCCTCTAAACTTTCAGCTCATACAAGGAGAAGACTGATCAGAGATGCAGCCAAGAGGCCCATGATCACTCTGGATGAACTGCAGAGATCTATAGCTGAGGTGGGAGACTCTGTCCATAGGACAACAATCAGTCATATATTGCACAAATCTGGCCTTTATGGAAGAGTGGCAAGAAGAAAGCCATTTCTTAAAGATATCCATAAAAAGTGTCATTTAAAGTTTGCCACAAGCCACCTGGGAGACACACCAAACATGTGGAAGAAGGTGCTCTGGTCAGATGAAACCAAAATTGAACTTTTTGGCAACAATGCAAAACGTTATGTTTGGCGTAAAAGCAACACAGCTCATCACCCTGAACACACCATCCCCACTGTCAAACATGGTGGTGGCAGCATCATGGTTTGGGCCTGCTTTTCTTCAGCAGGGACAGGGAAGATGGTTCAAATTGATGGGAAGATGGATGGAGCCAAATACAGGACCATTCTGGAAGAAAACCTGATGGAGTCTGCAAAAGACCTGAGACTGGGACGGAGATTTGTCTTCCAACAAGACAATGATCCAAAACATAAAGCAAAATCTACAATGGAATGGTTCAAAAATAAACATATCCAGGTGTTAGAATGGCCAAGTCAAAGTCCAGACCTGAATCCAATCGAGAATCTGTGGAAAGAACTGAAAACTGCTGTTCACAAATGCTCTCCATCCAACCTCACTGAGCTCGAGCTGTTTTGCAAGGAGGAATGGGAAAACATTTCAGTCTCTCGATGTGCAAAACTGATAGAGACATACCCCAAGCGACTTACAGCTGTAATCGCAGCAAAAGGTGGCGCTACAAAGTATTAACTTAAGGGGGCTGAATAATTTTGCACGCCCAATTTTTCAGTTTTTGATTTGTTAAAAAAGTTTGAAATATCCAATAAATGTCGTTCCACTTCATGATTGTGTCCCACTTGTTGTTGATTCTTCACAAAAAAATACAGTTTTATATCTTTATGTTTGAAGCCTGAAATGTGGCAAAAGGTCGCAAAGTTCAAGGGGGCCGAATACTTTCGCAAGGCACTGTAGGCAATTAGTAGGCATTGCCTCCTCATAAATGGTTAAAATCACATGAAGCACACAGATGATGTCATTGGAAACACATCTCCCTCCATTTTCACATACACTACATGACCAAAAGTATATGGGCACTTGCTTGTTGAACATCTCATTCCAAAATCCTGGGCATTAATATGGAGTTGGTGCCCCCTTTGCTGCTACAACAGCCTCCACTCTTCTGGGAAGGCTTTCCACTAGATGTTGGAATATTGCTGTGGGGACTTTCTTCCATTCAGCCACAAGAGCATTAGTGAGGTTGGGGACTGATGTTGGCCGATTAGACCTGGGGTTGAGGTATTGGTAAGGGCTCTGTGCAGGCCAGTCAAGTTCTTCAACACCGATCTCGACAAACCATTTCTGTATGGACCTTGCTTTGTGCATGGGGGCATTGTCATGCTGAAACAGGAAAGGTCCTTCCACAAACTATTACCACAAAGTTTGAAGCACAGAATTGTCTAGAATGTCATTGTATGCTGTAGCGTTAAGCTTTCCCTTCACTGGAACTAAGGAGCCTAGTCCGAACCATGAAAAACAACCCCAGACCATTATTCCACTATTCATTGGGACAGGCAGCGTTCGCCTGGCATCCGCCAAACCCATACACGTCCGTCAGACTGCCAGATGGTGAAGCGTAATTCATCACTCCAGAGAACGCGTTTCCACTGCTCCAGAATCCAATGGCGGCGCGCTTTACACCCTCCAGTCGAAGTTTGGCATTGCGCATGGTGATCTTAGGCTTGTGTGCGGCTGCTCGCAAATGGAAACCCATTTCATGAAGCTCCTGGCGAACAGTTATTGTGCTGACTTTGCTTCCATAGGCAGTTTGGAACTAGGTAGTGAGTGTTGCACGATTTTTACCTGTTCTGTGAGCTTGTGTGGCCTACCACTTCGTGGCTGAGCCGCTGTTGCTCTTAGATGTTTCCACTTCACATTAACAGCACTTACTGTTGACCAGGGCAGATCTAGCAGAGCAGAAATTTGACGAACTGACTTGTTGGAAAGGTGGCATCCTATGACAGTGCCACGTTGAAAGTCACTGATCTCTTCAGTAAGGCCATTCTACTGCCAATGTTTGTTTATGGAGATTGCATGGCTGTGTGCTCAATTTTATGTCAGCAACGGGTGTGGCTGAAATAGACCGAATCCACTCATTTGAAGGGGTGTCCACATAATTTTGTATATATAGTGTATGTTTATGTTGGGGTGGTGTTGGAGATTAATATGAAGTTGAACCTTTTATAAATGTTGCTATAAGAGTAATTGGTTTCATGTGAGAAAGTTGTTCTGGGCTGTAAATCAAGTTTATTTATCTACCCGTGTGTGTGTGTGTGTGTGTGTGTGTGTGTGTGTGTGTGTGTGTGTGTGTGTGTGTGTGTGTGTGTGTGTGTGTGTGTGTGTGTGTGTGTGTGTGTGTGTGTGTGTATTTGGCTGGATACAGGAGTGCAGAGAGCGGAATATTTAACAGGACAGAGAGGAATCAACAAACCACAACAGCCTTCAACTGTCTAGACCATTTTGCACTAACACTCTCTGTCATTAAAATAGATGGCTTCGTGAGAAAGAGGAAGTATAAATGTAGAAACATTTCTATGATTAGAACCATTTACAGTATGATAGTGTATACTCTATCCAAGTTGGTCCAAGCCCTCTGTAACAGACTCCCTTGGTATCATGTAAAATGACACAACACCTCACCAAATGTAAAGAAAACTTCAGCCCAACAAGTGGCAGAGCACAGACATTATCTCCTACTTGGATTAAATAGAAACTTGTATGCAATATTTTGTTTCCAGGTAAAAACCCTTTTCAGTTCCAAGTAGAAACATTTTGAGTTCCATATACTGTAGAACCCTCTCCAAAAGGGTTCTACCTGGAACTAAAAGGGTTGTACCTGGAACCAAAACGGGTTCTTCAAAGGGTTATCTTATGGGGACAGCCAAATAACTCTATTAGCTCCAAATAACTCTAATAATAATTTTTTAAAGGGAACAAAACATCAGAGAGCATTGCTCATCTCCATATGTGCTGTTAGAACCAGAGTCAGTAATAAACATTACAGTACAGTACAACAGCTTTCAGTTCTCACTGACTAACACTGAGGGTCTCTCACATCACTGTCACTACAGCAGTGTGTCGGAATAATCTTTTACATGTGACACGTCACTGTCACTGTAGCATGGGCCTTTCTAGAGAGAAGGCTGGCAAAGATAGTCATTATTATGCATTGCAGTCCCCCAGTTTGTTTGTCATGTTTTTATCGGGACAGACAACAATTGGCATCTGTCGTCACCTGTCTAGTCATGTTTGATTAAATTCAATATGAGCTCGATTGGTTTTTCATTTTGCATTTGCGTCAGCAGCTTCAATTGTATGGGATGATCCATTCACTCTTGTGAGAAAATAGACAGCCTCTGATGTAAGCAGCTTTGTAATACAGAAGATGCCTTGATTATTCATTAATTCATTCACTCGTCCATTAACCCATTCATTCACTCATCCATTAACCCATTCATTCACTCATCCTTTAACCCATTCATTCACTCATCCATTAATCCATTCATTCACTCATCCATTAACCCATTCATTCACTCAATCATTAACCCCTTCATTCACTCATCCATTAATCCTTTCATTCACTCATCCATTAACCCATTCATTCACTCATCCATTAACCCATTCATTCACTCATCCATTAACCCATTCATTCACTCATCCCTTAACCCCTTCATTCACTCATCCATTAACCCCTTCATTCACTCATCCATTAACCCCTTCATTCACTCATTCATTCCTCACTCAGTCATTCATTCATTAATTCATTCATTCACCAAAGAGCAGTTGTGGATATGATACAGACACACAGAAACAAACACCAGAACCCAGACATGAATTCTGATCCCATAACATATGATTGTGTCAGAGCTATGGGTAACTGAGTAGTGGTCTACTGGACCAACCAGGTTTATGGCTAACAGGTCACATCCTCAGTCTGTCATGAAGATCTAAGCTTTGATTATATCCTGCATATGGTTCAGTGGAAGATGTGTCAGATCTGTATCTGATGTTTGTGGTGGGGTCAGAGGACTCAGAACCGTCTCTGTGGTGATGATCCCACACGTGGCACTATTTCCTCTGAACTAACTCAGACAGATACAGCAGGCAAATAGTCAACATCTCCCAGGTCTCTCTTGGTCAAACAGACCAGGTTCTTTCTGAACCCTGGCAAAGCAAGGCTAATAAACATTGTTCAGAGATTTTTTTTAAACAAACAAGTGAAAACTGTGAACAATATGCTTGCGTCTGTGAGCTGGGGATAAAATATATTCATGTTAATTCTTTTTGCCTGGGAAATGCCTCTTGAAAATGATGTAAAAGACTGAAGTAAAAACAACAAGCCAAAACAATGGCCATAAAACCAACTCAGTGGAGACTTGAGGAAGGACCCCTTAAGACAACACATAGTCCGTGTTTTGCCCCAACAACGTCCTGCCAGGACTGACAAGTGAAGTGATCAGTCAGTCAGTCAGTCAGTCAGTCAGTCAGTCAGTCAGTCAGTCAGTCAGTCAGTCAGTCAGTCAGTCAGTCAGTCAGTCAGTCTGTCTGTCTGTCTGTCTGTCTGTCTGTCTGTCTGTCTGTCTGTCTGTCTGTCTGTCTGTCTGTCTGTCTGTCTGTCTGTCTGTCTGTCTGTCTGTCTGTCTGTCTGTCTGTCTGTCTGTCTGTCTGTCTGTCTGTCTGTCTGTCTGTCTGTCTGTCTGTCTGTCTGTCTGTCTGTCTGTCTGTCTGTGTTTATTATAGGCCAGTGTTAGAGCTGTAGCCTGTTTGTCAGAGGGTCATCAGTATATTTCAGGACAGGTGAGTCAGGGGTTTACCTTCCTGTGTTCCTCGGGCCAGAGAATAGAGACCACTGCTCTATCCTGGCGGACAGGAAGCCTGACATCAGTTAGCATTGTATAAATAACCTTGCCATGGGCTCTACCCCCTCTCTTCTTACAATGCAGCCTAATATAGTCCTGAAGACTTGGTTCAGACAGGTTTGTAGTATTGCAGGTACTACTTAGGTACATAACACTGAGCTGCAGTGAATCAAATAATTAGTCAATTAGATGTAGTTCATGTCTGGCATGGATATTATTCACAATATGCACCCAATAAAAAAACACAGCACATGGACAGTGGGATTATTACGTGGTCATTGGATAGTTGTTTCGATGTAGAGAATCTGTTGATAGATTCACATAACCATCCGCAGTCCTAGAGGACACAGTTATCAGTAGTCCTAGAGGACACAGTTATCAGTAGTCCTAGAGGACAAAGTTATCAGTAGTCCTAGAAGACACAGTTATCAGTAGTCCTAGAGGACACAGTTATCAGTAGTCCTAGAAGACACAGTTATCAGTAGTCCTAGAACACACAGTTATCAGTAGTCCTAGAAGACACAGTTATCAGTAGTCCTAGAAGACACAGTTATCAGTAGTCCTAGAAGACACAGTTATCAGTTGTCCTAGAAGACACAGTTATCAGTAGTCCTAGAAGACAGTTATCAGTAGTCCTAGAAGACACAGTTATCAGTAGTCCTAGAAGACACAGTTATCAGTAGTCCTAGAAGACACAGTTATCTGTTGTCCTAGAAGACACAGTTATCAGTAGTCCTAGAAGACACAGTTATCAGTAGTCCTAGAAGACACAGTTATCAGTAGTCCTAGAAGACACAGTTATCAGTAGTCCTAGAAGACACAACTAGCAATTGTCGGGGCCTCTTTCCTGTTGACTGTCTGTATGGGGGGTCCTGTTAAGGGAACTCCTCAGTGAGGGTGAGAGACCCGAGAGGGAGAGAGATAGAGAGGGGGAAGAGAGAGAGGGGAGGGAGGTGAGGGGGTCTGTAGGTATTCAGGTCATGTACAGGGTTGTGTGCAGTAGCTACAACATGAAAGAAAACTGAGCAAAATGGGGTGTGATCACCTAAACTGTTCCCGTCCAAAAAGTATGAATTAAGAAATGTTCCGTTGCTATTGTGAAACACAACCTGGTATGATCTGTCAGCCAGCTGTGTGTTTAGGTCAACCCTGGGTTATCTGGCTAACTAGCTGTTTCAGGGGAGGCCAGCTGTGTGTTTAGGTCAACCCTGGGTTAGCTGGCTAACTAGCTGTTTCAGGGGAGGCCAGCTGTGTGTTTAGGTCAACCATGGGTTAGCTGGCTAACTAGCTGTTTCAGGGGAGGCCAGCTGTGTGTTTAGGTCAACCCTGGGTTAGCTGGCTAACTAGCTGCTTCACGGGAGACCAGCTGTATGCTTCTACCTATCTGTTCTCTGGTGATTTGCCGCGAAATTGAAGGTTATAAAATCAGAGTGCCAGGCAAACAGCATTCCTGGGCCTGCATAGCGTGCGAGAACTGTGTGTGTGTGTTGCTCATCGTGCCCCAGGGGATCAGACGGCTAGTTCTCCACAGTGAAAACACTGACTGAGGCCTGTTACAGCAGGAGGTTGTTCCCAGTCATCATAAAGTACTCATATACATACACACACACACACACACACACACACACACACACACACACACACACACACACACACACACACACACACACACACACACACACACACACACACACACACACACACACACACACTTATTTCAGACAGAAGATGTGGTATGTTCCCTGTCAATAAAGAATTGGCAATGCTTATTTGACCCCCTTTCAAACAGCCCCTTGTTTAAAATACCATGTTTTTTTGTGTTTTTTTGCCTCTTGAAAATGATGTCACAGACTGAAGTACAAACAAGCCAAAACAAGGTACATTTGTGTGATTTCTTTCTGTATTTGAATGTGACTAATCACACGTTCGCTCAGACCCGTCTGACCAGAGGAACAGCATGATGGACATTGTGGTATTTTGGTCAACAGTCCAGTTCTATCTGAAATCACTTCCTGTTAATGTACTACTCAGATTCCTCAGTGACAGCTCTGTGTTTGTGGTAGCTGGTTAGCTGCCTTTCTTTCTTTCCCTCTCTGTCTGTCATCTAGACAAACTAGAAGCTGATATACCCTATGTGTGCTTTTAGTATCATTTTCAGATGTTTGAGCTTTCAAGAGTCTGTGTTATCTACCCTGGTGCAACAGGTTGTCAAACTCGGTTTGAGTTCTAACTTCTAAAATAATTTGAGACATTATTTCTCAGCTAGGGTTCTGATTCTTTCTCAGCTATGGTTCTGATAGTGGATTCTTTATCAGCTATGGTTCTGATAGTGGATTCTTTATCAGCTATGGTTCTGATAGTGGATTCTTTCTCAGCTATGGTTCTGATAGTGGATTCTTAATCAACTATATGGTTCTGATAGTGGATTCTTAATCAACTATGGTTCTGATAGTGGATTCTTTATCAGCTATGGTTCTGATAGTGGATTCTTTATCAGCTATGGTTCTGATTGTGGATTCTTCCTCAGCTATGGTTCTGATTGTAGATTCTTCCTCAGCTATGGTTCTGATTGTAGATTCTTCCTCAGCTATGGTTCTGATTGTGGATTCTTTCTCAGCTATGGTTCCAATAGTGGATTCTTTCTCAGCTATGGTTCCGATAGTGGATTCTGCCTGTACCCTACTGCCTTGTACCCTACTGCCTTGTACCCTACTGCCTGTACCCATCCCCTTATCTCAGCTCGCTGGTCACCATAGCATCTCCCACCTGTAGCACACGCTCCAGCAGGTATATCTCTCTAGTCACCCCCAAAACCAATTCTTTCTTTGGCCGCCTCTCCTTCCAGTTCTCTGCTGCCAATGACTGGAACGAACTACAAAAATCTCTGAAACTGGAAACACTTATCTCCCTCACTAGCTTTAAGCACCAACTGTCAGAGCAGCTCACAGATTACTGCACCTGTACATAGCCCACCTATAATTTAGCCCAAACAACTACCTCTTTCCCAACTGTATTTAATTTTTATTTATTTATTTATTTTGTTCCTTTGCACCCCATTATTTGTATTTCTACTTTGCACATTCTTCCATTGCAAAACTAGCATTCCAGTGTTTTACTTGCTATATTGTATTTACTTTGCCACCATGGCCTTTTTTGCCTTTACCTCCCTTCTCACCTCATTTGCTCACATTGTATATAGACTTGTTTATACTGTGTTATTGACTGTATGTTTGTTTTACTCCATGTGTAACTCTGTGTCGTTGTATCTGTCGAACTGCTTTGCTTTATCTTGGCCAGGTCGCAATTGTAAATGAGAACTTGTTCTCAACTTGCCTACCTGGTTAAATAAAGGTAAAATAAAATAAATAAATAAAATACCCTACTGCCTAGTACTCTACTGCCTAATACCCTACTGACTGGTAACGCCACCATCTCCTGACCCAAATTCTGACAGGTTGTTTGATACCGCACCACAGCAAAGAGAACTGGCTTTTATACGGAATCTTTGAACGCCACTTTACTGAGCTGAGCTGTTGAGCTATATCAACACGCAATTTTGACCTTCACCTATATATCTTCTGAAGAGCTAATTCATTCATTCCTTCGCTTAGAGTCACTACAGATGCTGTATCTTCATTTGGTCATCCTGTTGTTGCAGGAATGTTCCTGTGCAGCAGGAAATGCAAACTTGTAGTGTATTCAAGGTCTTAGTGTAATTTCCACTTTACAATGTCAGACTTGATTATCCCTAACGAAAAATGTATTAACCCCTACAAAAAATGTCCATTCATTATAATTTCACATAATAATTCACATTTCCTGTTGCTGCAGGACAATTTTCCTGCTGAAGCAAACTGGCTCGAAGTAAGATCCAACATCTCTATCCATCTCTCTTCTCCAGTATGCAGAGATGGTTACAGAGCACTATTACAATTGTCAAAATCATAACAACATATGTATTGTATCTAACCAGTGACAAACAGCAGAGTTGATATAGGACTGATACCTTGTACTATTTAGATTTATTTAGATTTTCACTTTTTTTATTCACTAATATTGTACACCTCCAAAGGCAGCTTATTTCAACTTGTTGAAAGTGACATTTGGGTTCACAGAGGGAATAGCATATTTAAATTAGGTCAGACTGACACAACAGAAATGCCCTTTTATGATTCATCAAGTTTTCCTTTCTCGTCGTCATACATTTTCCTTTTCACATTTCCTCTCTGAAATGGTCAGTATTCCATTGTTAGTGAAACGTCACAGAGATCTTTACTGTTAGTTGATGAAAATGGGCCTTGTGCCATCCCATTCATTCTAAATGAGATTCACAGATTATCGCAACATTAGAAATTAGACACTGTTATTCTGGTCTCTGTGTCTGTGTGCAGGTTGGTGGTTAGTCAGCACAGGCAATAGCGTTTCAATTTATACCCAGCATGGCCCCCTTTCTTTCCACGAAGGGAAATTGATGTTCAAGGGAACATTGAACCCTTAAGTAACACAAACATAGATTTCCAGTGCTGAGGTAGAAAGAGGCCTCCCTCCTCTGTAGTGTAGATCTGAGGTTTGATATGTATGAAGTGTCACGGTTGTGTTTCATTTCTAACATCAAAGAAATGTTTAGCCTTTTTTTATGGCCCTTTAAAGACACATAGTACCTAATGTGTTTCGTCATCTGGAAAGGGAGGTTGGGGTGGCTGCAACAGCTTAGTCACACAAATGGTTTCAAGCCCCATCGAAGCTCATTTTGCCATTTATATTCTGTTGGCAACAAGATATTGTACATGGCATGTGTTGTGATGTGGTCTGAGAATGAACACTTCTAATTTCTGTTAATTTTCATGAGAGATCATCGATTTGCTCTAGGAAAATCTGGAATTAAAGAATTACTGTGTGTGGTCTCTACTGAGCCAAATGCCCAGTCTTACCTTCCACAGTAGCGTTCAGAAAATAGCCTATAATTGTGTAAGTATGTTCCCACTTCAAACCTTGAGAGCCAGTGCCACAGTAGCCTATAATCAGGGCTGGATTAATGCAGGGGTTTACCGGGGCTGAAGCCCCTGGGCCCAGGCCTGTGGCCTATACAGAACCAGTCAAAAGTTTGGACACCTACTCATTCCAGGGTTTTTCTTAATTTGTATTATTTTCTACATTGTAGAATAATAGTGAACACATCAAAACCATGAAATAACACATAACTAAAAAAGTGTTAATCAAATAAAAATATATTTTATATTTGAGATTCTTCAAACTCTTGGCATTCTCTCAACTAGCTTCATGGGGTAATCACCTGGAATGAATTTCAATTAACAGGTGTACCTTGTTAATTTGTGGAATTTCTTTCCTTCTTAATGCATTTGAGCCAATCAGTTGTGTTGTGACAAGGTAGGGGGGGGAGGGTATACAAAAGATAGCCCTATTTGGTAAAATACCAAGTCCATATTATGTCAAGAACAGCTCAAATAAGCAAAGTGAAACGACAGTTCATCATTACTTGAAGACATGAAGGTCAGTTAATTCAGAAAATGTCAAGAACTTTGAAAGTTTCTTCAAGTGCAGTCATAAAAACCATCAAGCGCTATGATGAAACTTGCACTAATGAGGACCATCACAGGAAAGGATTATCTGCTGCAGAGGATAAGTTCATTAGAGTTACCAGCCTCAGAAATTGCAGCCAAATAAATTCTTCACAGAGTTCAAGTAACAGACACATCTCAACATCAACTGTTCAGAGGAGACTGCGTGAATCAGGCCTTCATGGTTGAATTGCTGCAAAGAAACTACTACTAAAGGACACCAATAATAAGAAGAGACTTGCTTGGGCCAAGAAACATGAGCAATGGACATTAGACCAGTGGAAATCTGTCCTTTGGTCTGATGAGTCCAAATTTGAGATTTTTGGTTCTAACCGCCGTGTCTTTGTGAGAAGCAGAGTAGGTGAAGGGATGATCTCCACATGTGTGGTCCCCACTGTAAAACATGGAGGAGGTGTGATGGTGTGATGGTATGTGGGTGCATTGCTGGTGACACTGTCAGTAATTTATTTAGAATTCAGGGCACACTTAACCAGCATGGCTACAACAGCATTCTGCAGCGATACCCCATCCCATCTGGTTTATGCTTAGTGGGACTATCATTTGTTTTTCAACGGGACAATGACACAACACATCTCTAGGCTGTGTAAGGGATATTTGACCAAGAAGGAGAGCGATGGAGTGCTGCATCAGATGACCTGGCCTCCAAAATCAACTGACCTCAACCCACTTGAGAGTGTTTGTGATGAGTTGGAATGCAGAAGGAAAAACAGCCAGCAAGTGCTCAGCTTATGTGGGAACTCCTTCAAGACGGTTGGAAAAGCATTCCAGGTGAAGCTAGTTGAGAGAATGCCAAGAGTGTGCAAAGCTGTCATCAAGACAAAGGGTGGGTACTTTGAAGAATCTCAAATATAAAATATATTTTGATTTGTTTAATAACACTTTTTTGGTTACGACATGATTCCATATGTGTTATTTAATAGTTTTGATGTCTCAGTATTATTCTACAATTTGTATTTTATTAGCCTATCAGAAGATTTGGAGTCGTCGCCTATTGGAGGCATGGCTTTGAGTAAGTTATTTTTGGCCACCTGTGAGAGTGAATTTCATTCCAGGTAATGTGTTCATTTGTGCTTTTTTATGATTATATGTACACTGCCAGTACTAAATATTAAATTATATCTGCATAAGTACTGTGATACTAAAGAGCCTGGAAAGGTTTTCATTGATGAGATGGTCATCCTTTGGTTACAATATTGTAACTAGTTAATGTAAAAGTCTTATGTAAATAAAGAGTTTGGAGTCATTATTTACACCCAGATGATCAATGTTATAAAGGAGGGCTCGCAGTCAGGACCCTCCTTTTTTATCACAACAGTGTCACATTTATTAGTCACCAAAACATACGAAAACAGACTACCAGGGAAAGACTCCCTGTACCAATAAAAAAACGCTTCTTATAATGTTCTGTTGCAAAACGTTTTTCTACGATCTGCACAAATGAATTTGACCCAGGCCTTTAGTTCAGACCAGTGAGCTTCTCAGCCTCTGGAACAATTTTTCTATTTTGAAGTCAAAGAGAGACCCAACCTCCCTATTACTAATTACTATTACTATGAATTACTAATCATAGTCACTTATTATTCAACCAGCTTTTACTGGAACGGTATGTTTACATTTAATGTCCCTATGTCATTTTGTTTTTTCAGATTTTATGTAATGTATTGTCAGTTTCAAAACAGGTAGCTTGTAATATGTCAAATACAAGGCTGTGATTATCTGTCTTGAGCAGAACAGTATGTGAAATGTGAAACACAGCTGGTTTGAGGAACTTGTTTATCCACACACACACTGCCTTCCTGTCCTCAGCTCACACACCGTTTGGAATTCCTTCACACATAATATTAAGGATCTCTTAAGGATCAGACCCGTTAGCTCAACCGTCCCACGGGTGGGACACCGATTCCATAGAGGCTAACAAATATCATGCCCTAGATGGGCTATAGAGAAGCAACTATGTACATGGCTACAACGCTGAAGGCATGTTGACTTAATGAAAGGGTCAAAATGAAACTGTTACAGAGCGACAGCATTCACCCAAGCATAATGATGACTTCTGTGATGAGAAGGTGTCAGCAGGGTGGGCATTGTACAGTAGTAATTTAGTGGTATTGTATTGAATTGAAGACATATGCCACATGGAGAGTAAAATAGCGGGCTGATAGACAAGGACAGACAGAACAGAGAGAACGCCCAGTCAGTCAGCCAGTCAGTCAGTCAGCCAGTCAGCCAGTCAGCCAGTCAGTCAGCCAGCCAGTCAGTCAGTCAGCCAGTCAGTCCTGTCATTTGCACTACGGTAAATAAACACACGGGATGAAACTGACTGTAATTTGATAGTCTGACAGATAGCTGCTCTCCTGGTGTAAGTCTTGTTTGTATAACACCAAGCCTGCCTACACACACCCACACACACACACACACAGACATGCACGTACGCTTACACACAAACACATGCACGCACACACACACACATACGGCAATACGTTGCCTCTAATTAAATTAATGGAGTATGAAGTATCCTTTATATCAGTGGCCACCAACCTTTTCTGAGTCAAGATTACTTTCTGAGTCAAGATTACTTTCTGAGTCAAGATTACTTTCTGAGTCAAGATTACTTTCTGAGTCAAGATGACTTTCTGAGTCAATTTCAATTTTGGTCTAAAAGTAAGCTGAGATCTTCCACTCTAATTTTTTAAATTTAAACATGATCTTAAAAAACATAAGCCTATGTAACATTAACCAATTAAAAACAGTTCTGTAGCAATGAGGTTTGTGTAGTAGGCTATAGGCCCAATTGTCACGCCCTGACCTTAGAGAGCCATTTTATTTCTCTATTTGGTTAGGTCGGGGTGTGATTTAGGTGGGCATTCTAGTTTTTCTATTTCTTTGTTGGCCAGGTATGGTTCCCAATTAGAGGCAGCTGTCTATCGTTGTCTCTGATTGGGGATCATACTTAGGCAGCCTTTTTTACACCTTTAGTTTGTGGGATCTTGGTTTGTGTGTAGTTACTTTCTGCACTGCATGTAGCTTTACGTTCATTTTTTGTAAAAAAAAAAATCTTGTTTCGGTGTCATTTAAATAAAAGTACAATTTACGCCTACCACGCTGCACCTTGGTCCAATCCATCACTAAACGAACGTGACACCAATACATTGTCACTGCATATTGGCTATGCTTGAATTGTCCTGCCTATGGTGTTCTTCTCAGACCATTTTGAAATTATATTTTAAAAATGTAGGTATAATCACACTGGTAATAGATCATTTGTTGTGAGCACAATTATTTGCTTTTTATTTTATTTTACTGGACTGATGGCCTGCATCTGATGATCAGTCTGAGGGGAGGGAGAGAGCTGCGGTGAGGCTGCCTCACAACCAACTCACCAAGCTTATGGAAACACTTTGCTACTCATTCATTACAGCTGCAGTGCTGGTTGTAGCGTGAGTGGAAGTAGGGGGAACACACATTTTATAGCTTATAAAAGTGTTTGACAAAGTATTGACAGTGCTGAATAACAACTTAAACAGGAACATATTCATTGAGTCTCTCTCTAGTCATGGTTTTAAAAGTTTTGAAATCTCATTGTCAACTTTGCTGTGCACTCAAGGTTTCTTTTTACAGTCTATGTTGGGGGAAACTGTGCAGACACGGTGATCTGCGCTATCTGATTGGGCAGCGGTAGGCCTATAGGTGCACTTGATTTTCTCTCTGTGCCTGCCGGGAATACAGAGTTCTACCTTCAGACACATGAAATGGCTGCTGAATCAAAAAATATATATAAAAGGAACACAAAGCTTTATCTTTGTTGTTTTTGTACAGAAATGTTTGGTGATCAACTACGAATGCCTTTGAGATCGATTTGTTGGTGCCCACTGCTTTATATGGTTAAATTAGTATTCCTGTCATCCCCAATAACAACCACACAATGCCATCTAAAACACACACACACACACTTCTATCGCAACACCACGGGACTGTGACTCCCTAGTTAATTAACTCAGTCTCTCATCACTACTCAGGGCATCAGCCCAATATTTAATATGGAGGAGGCACACTGCCTTTACCCATCTGGACATGAGGAATACCTATGTGAGAATGCTGTTCATCGACTACAGCTCAGCATTTAACACCATAGTACCCTCCAAACTCATCATCAAGCTCGAGACCCTGTGTCTCGACCCCGCCCCGTGCAACTGGGTACTGGACTTCCTGACGGGCCACCCCCAGGTTGTGAGGGTAGGTAACAACATCTCCACCCCGCTGATCCTCAACACTGGGGCCCCACAAGGGTGCGTTCTCAGCCCTCTCCTGTACTCCCTGTTCACCCACGACTGCGTGGCCACGCACGCCACCAACTCAATCATCAAGTTTGCGGACGACACTACAGTGGTAGGCTTGATTACCAACAACGACGAGACGGCCTAAAGGGAGGAGGTGAGGGCCCTCGGAGTGTGGTGTCAGGAAAATAACCTCACACTCAACGTCAACAAAACAAAGGAGATGATCGTGGCCTTCAGGAAACAGCAGAGGGAGCACCCCCCCCATCCACATTGACAGGACAGTAGTGGAGAGGGTAGTAAGTTTTAAGTTCCTCGGCGTACACATCACGGACAAAATGAATTGGTCCACCCACACAGACAGCGTTGTGAAGAAGGCGCAGCAGCGCCTCTTTAACCTCAGGAGGCTGAAGAAATTCGGCTTATCACCAAAAGCACTCACAAACTTCTACAGATAAAACAATCGAGAGCATCCTGTCGGGCTGTATCACCGCCTGGTATGGCAACTGCACCGCCCTCAACCGTAAGGCTCTCCAGAGGGTAGTGAGGTCTGCACAACGCATCACCGGGGGCAAACTACCTGCCCAGGACACCTACACCACCCGATGTCACAGGAAGGCCATAAAGATCATCAAGAACAGCAACCACCCGAGCCACTGCCTGTTCACCCCGCTATCATCCAGAAGGCGAGGTCAATGCAGGTGCATCAAAGCAGGGACCAAGAGACTGAAAAACAGCTTCTATCTCAAGGCCATCAGACTGTTAAACAGCCACCACTAACATTGAGTGGCTGCTGCCAACAGACTGACTCAACTCCAGCTTACTTTAATAATGGAAATTGATGTAAAAAATGTATCACTAGCCACTTTAAACAATGTCACTTAATATACATTACTCATTTTATATGTATATACTGTACTCTATATCATCTACTGCATCTTGCCATCTTTATGTAATGCATGCATCACTAACTGATTTGATTTGTTCAATCGACTGCTTCATTCTGCTCTTCATCATGCAACAGCATTACTCAGCCTGCCAGACAAACTCTTCACCTGGCTAAAACAGTTACTCAGCCTGCCAGACAAACTCTTCACCTGGCTAAAACAGTTACTCAGCCTGCCAGACAAACTCTTCACCTGGCTAAAACAGTTACTCAGCCTGCCAGACAAACTCTTCACCTGGCTAAAAAACAGTTACTCAGCCTGCCAGACAAACTCTTCACCAGGCTAAAACAGTTACTAAAACAGTTACTCAGCCTGCCAGACAAACTCTTCACCAGGCTAAAACAGTTACTCAGCCTGCCAGACAAACTCTTCACCAGGCTAAAACCAGTTCTTCACTCAGCCTGCCAGACAAACTCTTCACCAGGCTAAAACAGTTACTCAGCCTGCCAGACAAACTCTTCACCAGGCTAACACCATTACTCAGCCTGCCAGACACACTCTTCACCAGGCTAACAGCATTACTCAGCCTGCCAGACAAACTCTTCACCAGGCTAAAACCGTTACTCAGCCTGCCAGACAAACTCTTCACCAGGCTAACAGCATTACTCAGCCTGCCAGACAAACTCTTCACCAGGCTAAAACCGTTACTCAGCCTGCCAGACAAACTCTTCACCAGGCTAACACCATTACTCGGCCTTCCAGACAAACTCTTCACCAGGCTAACACCATTACTCAGCATGCCAGACAAACTCTTCACCAGGCTAACAGCATTACTCAGCCTGACAGACAGGCTTCACTGAGCTGAGCTCCCTCAGTGTTCATGACTCAGGATAGAAAATAGGGCTGGGAATTGCCAAGAACCTCACAATATGATATTATCACGATACATAGGTGCAGATACGATATGTATTGCTATTCGTACGATTCTATATGTATTGCGATTCGATACATCAATTTTATTGCAATTTGATGTTCCAAACATTTTGCTCACTAAATGTCTGCTGCAGGGAGACAAGGCATGGAAATAAAAGTGTTGAAAACACGTTGGCTCACTATTTCAAAAGAAGATGGAGAACAAGCTAAAAATAGCCACATTTTGGCGCAGGTACAGCCAACTAACGTTAGCTAATGCTAGCTAGAAAAACAACAAAATACTTGGAGTCCAAAATAATATTGCGAAATGTTGTTGTAGCGATTTTTCCCCCATCACTAATAATAATAGAATATTGGGTTGGACAGGTTAGAAATTACATCTATCTGGTTTCCAATACTTTCTATTTAAAAAAATGTATCAAAGTGAAGAAGTATGCTTATGTTCCCTCATTCAGTGTTGTTTGAATGTCACTTCCAGATGAATACCTCAGGGGCAGAAGGCATGTTTTTGTTTCAGACAAGGGATGGGGTGTGAAGAGCTAACACAAGCTGCTCTGACTGATATGGACCTACAGAACTGCCAGAGGAGAGGATTTGACAATCAAATCAAATCAAATCAAATTTTATTTGTCACATACACATGGTTAGCAGATGTTAATGCGAGTGTAGCGAAATGCTTGTGCTTCTAGTTCCGACAATGCAGTAATAACCAACAAGTAATCTAACTAACAATTCCAAAACTACTGTCTTATACACAGTGTAAGGGGATAAAGAATATGTACATAAGGATATATGAATGAGTGATGGTACAGAGCAGCATAGGCAAGATACAGTAGCTGATATCGAGTACAGTATATACATATGAGATGAGTATGTAAACAAAGTGGCATAGTTAAAGTGGCTAGTGATACATGTATTACATAAGGATGCAGTCGATGATATAGAGTACAGTATATACATATGCATATGAGATGAATAATGTAGGGTATGTAAACATTATATAAGGTAGCATTGTTTAAAGTGGCTAGTGATATATTTACATCATTTCCCATCAATTCCCATTATTAAAGTGGCTGGAGTTGAGTCAGTGTCAGTGTCAGTGTGTTGGCAGCAGCCACTCAATGTTAGTGGTGGCTGTTTAACAGTCTGATGGCCTTGAGATAGAAACTGTTTTCCAGTCTCTCGGTCCCAGCTTTGATGCACCTGTACTGACCTCGCCTTCTGGATGATAGCGGGGTGAACAGGCAGTGGCTCGGGTGGTTGATGTCCTTGATGATCTTTATGGCCTTCCTGTAACATCGGGTGGTGTAGGTGTCCTGGAGGGCAGGTAGTTTGCCCCCGGTGATGCGTTGTGCAGACCTCACTACCCTCTGGAGAGCCTTACGGTTGAGGGCGGAGCAGTTGCCGTACCAGGCGGTGATACAGACTACAGACACACCCACACACACACACATATATTCATGCTACACACACACCCACACAGACACACATATATTCATGCTACACACACACCCACACAGACACACATATATTCATGCCACACACACACCCACACAGACACACATATATTCATGCTACAGACACACCCACACAGACACACATATATTCATGCTACACACACACCCACACACACACACATATATTCATGCTACACACACACCCACACAGACACACATATATTCATGCTACACACACACCCACACAGACACACATATATTCATGCTACACACACACCCACACACACACACATATATTCATGCTACACACACACCCACACACACACACATATATTCATGCTACACACACACCCACACAGACACACATATATTCATGCTACACACACACCCACACAGACACACATATATTCATGCTACACACACACCCACACAGACACACATATATTCATGCTACACACACACACAGACACACAGACACACATATATTCATGCTACACACACACCCACACAGACACACATATATTCATGCACACACCCACACAGACACACATATATTCATGCTACACACACACCCACACACACCACACACAGACACACATATATTCATGCTACACACACCCCACACAGACACACATATATTCATGCTACACACACACCCACACAGACACACATATATTCATGCTACACACACACCCCCACACACACCCACACAGACACACATATATTCATGCTACACACCCACACAGACACACATATATTCAGACACACACACCCACACAGACACACATATATTCATGCTACACACACACCCACACAGACACACATATATTCATGCTACACACACACCCACACAGACACACATATATTCATGCTACACACACACCCACACAGACACACATATATTCATGCTACACACACACACACACACACACACACACACACACCCACACAGACACACATATATTCATGCTACAGACACACATGCTACACACACACACACACACATATATTCATGCTACACACACACACACACACACACACACATATATTCATGCTACACACACACCCACACAGACACACATATATTCATGCTACACACACACCCACACAGACACACATATATTCATGCTACACACACACACACACACACCCACACAGACACACATATATTCATGCTACACACACACCCACACAGACACACATATATTCATGCTACACACACACACACACACACACACACACACAGACACACATATATTCATGCTACACACACACCCACACAGACACACATATATTCATGCTACACACACACACACAGACACACATATATTCATGCTACAGACACACCCACACAGACACACATATATTCATGCTACACACACACCACACACACACACACATATATTCATGCTACAGACACACCCACACAGACACACATATATTCATGCTACAGACACACACACACACACTACAGACACACATATATTCATGCTACACACACACCCACACAGACACACATATATTCATGCTACACACACACACAGACACACACACAGACACACATATATTCATGCTACACACACCCACACAGACACACATATATTCATGCTACAGACACACCCACACAGACACACATATATTCATGCTACAGACACACCCACACAGACACACATATATTCATGCTACAGACACACCCACACAGACACACCCACACAGACACACATATATTCATGCTACAGACACACCCACACAGACACATATATTCATGCTACAGACACACCCACACAGACACACATATATTCATGCTACAGACACACCCACACAGACACATCACAACTGCTGCTGCCAGACCTTTATTGTTCTTGCTTAATGCGGCACAATTTAAACACTTGGACTCATGGGTGTTATTCATTTATCATAATCCTCAATGTCTCATCTTTCAGAACACATCGACTCCTCTTGACTTACAGCATTTCCCTCACTCAGACAACAACAAATGTGCAAAAGTATCCCGATCAGGGGGTGAAACGGAGAACCTGAGCTCTGACGTCCATGTATAGCATGCTACTGTACAGCCACTGCGTTCCAATTTAGGGGCTTGTCAATGACAAAATTGTTAATTTTGTACGGAATGACGGGGGCTGTAAGTGGAAAGGGCTACTAAGGGGAAAAACATCACTTGCTAAAAATAGTCTTGAAATATGTAACTCATGTTTCTTAATTCAGACGAAGGTAAGCTTTTGGATAACATGTATTATTTAATCTACTGACTGCAATTATCATAAGTCATTACCGCTATTCAATACCGCTATTCACTCCGCTATTCATTCCCGCTATTCACTCCGCTATTCATTAACGCTATTCATTACCGCTATTCACTCCGCTATTCATTACCACTATTCACTCCGCTATTCACTCCGCTATTCATTTCACTCCCACTCCGCTATTCATTCATTACCGCTATTCATTACCATTACTATTCATTATTCACTCGCTATTCATTATTCATTACCGCTATTCAGTACCGCTATTCATTACTGCTATTCACTCCGCTATTCATTACCGCTATTCAGTACCGCTATTCATTACTGCTATTCACTCCGCTATTCACTCCGCTATTCATTACCGCTATTCATTACCGCTATTCAGTACCGCTATTCATTACTGCTATTCACTCCGCTATTCATTACCGCTATTCAGTACCGCTATTCATTACTGCTATTCACTCCGCTATTCATTACTCCATTACTGCTATTCATTACCGCTATTCATTACCGCTATTCACTCCGCTATTCATTACTGCTATTCACTCCGCTATTCATTACCGCTATTCAGTACCGCTATTCATTACTGCTATTCACTCCGCTATTCATTACCGCTATTCACTCCGCTATTCATTACCGCTATTCACTCCGCTATTCACTCTTCTTTTTAAGGCACATGGAATTTCCCCTCTTTTTAAGGTAAATCTGGTTTGCAGATTTATAAAACTAAATAAGTATATAAAACAAATGCAACAATTATGTAAGATTCCTGTTCTTTTCTTCATAAGAATGGGCTAAAGCACATCAGCTGAGGGCAGATGTGTATCAGCGTAGAGCCCTGGGGTGTAACGGCTCTCTTCTATCTCCTCCTCTGACGAAGAGGTAGAACAAGGATCGGACCAAAATGCAGCGTGATGATGATTCATGATATATTTTAATGAAGGAAAACCTATACATACAGAAACTGCAAAACTAACGAATGAAATAATGAAAACCGAAACAGCCCTATCTGGTGCAAACACAAAGACAGGAACAATCACCCACAAACACACAGTGAAACCCAGGCTACCTAAATATGGTTCCCAATCAGAGACAACGAGAATCACCTGACTCTGATTGAGAACCTCAGGCAGCCATAGACTATGCTAGACACCCCTACTCAGCCACAATCCCAATACCTACTAAAACCCCCAATACCACAACACAACACAAAATAACCCCATGTCACACCCTGGCCTGACCAAATAAATATATAAACACCAAAATACTAAGACCAGGGTGACAGAACCCCCCCAAGGTGCGGACTCCCGGCCGCACACTAAAACCCATAGGGGAGGGTCCGGGTGGGCGTCTGTCCACGGTGGCGGCTCCGGCTCGGGACGTGGACCCCACTCCAACCAAGTCTTAGTCCCCCTGTAACGCGTCCTTTGATTGGCAACCCTCGCCGCCGACCTTGGCCTAATAACCCTCACCAAGGACTCCACTGGACTGAGGGGCAGCTCGGGACTGAGGTGGAAGCTCGGGACTGAGGGGAAGCTCGGGACTGAGGGGAAGCTCGGCACTGAGGGGAAGCTCGGCACTGAGGGGAAGCTCAGCATAGGGGGGAAGCTCAGCATAGAGGGGAAGCTCAGCATAGAGGGGAAGCTCAGCATAGAGGGGAAGCTCAGCATAGAGGGGAAGCTCAGCACTGAGGGGAAGCTCAGCATAGAGGGGAAGCTCAGCACTGAGGGGAAGCTCAGCACTGAGAGGAAGCCCAGTACTGAGAGGAAGCCCAGTACTGAGAGGAAGCCCAGTACTGAGAGGAAACTCAGGCAGGTAGTAGGCTCTGGCAGATCCTGGCTAGCTGGTGGTTCTGGCAGATCCTGGCTGACTGGCGGATCCTGGCTAGCTGGTGGTTCTGGCAGATCCTGGCTGACTGGCGGATCCTGGCTGACTGGCGGATCTGGAAGATCATGGCTGACTGGCGGATCCTGGCTGACTGGCGGATCTGGAAGATCCTGGCTGACTGGTGGATCCTGGCTGCTCCATGCAGACTGGCAGCTCTGGCTGCTCCATGCAGACTGGCGGCTCTGGCTGCTCCATGCAGACTGGCAGCTCTGGCTGCTCCATGCAGACTGGCAGCTCTGGCTGCTCCATGCAGACTGGCAGCTCTGGCTGCTCCATGCAGACTGGCAGTTCTGGCTGCTCCATGCAGGCTGGCAGCTCTGGCTGCTCCATGCAGACTGGCAGCTCTGGCTGCTCCATGCAGACTGGCAGCTCTGGCTGCTCCATGCAGACTGGCATCTCTGGCTGCTCCATGCAGACTGGCAGCTCTGGCTGCTCCATGCAGGCTGGCAGCTCTGGCTGCGCTGAACAGGCAGGAGACTCCAACAGCGCTGTAGAGGAGGAAGGCTCTGGCTGCGCTGAACAGGCGGGAAGCTCCGGCAGCGCTGTAGAGGAGGAAGGCTCTGGCTGCGCTGAACAGGCGGGAGGCTCCGGCAGCGCTGTAGAGGAGGAAGGCTCTGGCTGCGCTGAACAGGCGGGAGGCTCCGGCAGCGCTAGAGAGGAGGAAGGCTCTGGCTGCGCTGAACAGGCGGGAGGCTCCGGCAGAGCTAGAGAGAAGCAAGGCTCTGGCTGCGCTGAACAGGCGGGAGGCTCCGGCAGCGCTAGAGTGGAGAAAGCCTCTGATTGCGCTAGACAGGCGGGAGACTCCGGCAGAGCTGGAGAGGAGAAAGGCTCTGGCAGCGCTGAACAGGCGAGGCGCACTGAAGGCCTGGTGCGTGGTGCTGGCACTGGGTAGAGGACATGCACAGGAAGCCTGGTGCGGGGAGCTGCCACCGGAGGACTGGTGTGTGGAGGTGGCACTGGATAGACCGGACCGTGCAGGCGCATTGGAGCTCTTGAGCACCGAGCCTGCCCAACCTTACCTGGCTCGATGCCCACTCTAGCCCGGCCAATACGAAGAGCTGGTATGTACCGCACCGGGCTATGCACCCGCACTGGAGACACCGTGCGCTCCACAGCATAACACGGTGCCTGCCCGGTCTCTTTAGCCCCCCGGTAAGCACAGGAAGTTAGCGCAGGTCTCCTACCTGGCGTAGCCATACTCCCTGTGAGCCCCCCCCCAATACATTTTTGGGGCTGACTCTCGGGCTTCCATCCGCGTCGCCGTGCTGCCTCTTCATACCAGCGCCTCTCCGCTTTCGCCGCCTCCAGTTCTTCTTTGGGGCGGCGATATTCTCCAGGCTGTGCCCAGGGTCCTTTTCCGTCCAATATTTCCTCCCAAGTCCAGAAGTCCTTCGATCGCTGCTCCTCACGATAAACAGGGGGAGTTGGCTCAGGTCTGAACCCTGACTCTGCCACACTCTCCCTGAGCCCCCCCCCCCAATAAATTTTTGGGGCTGACTTTCGGGTTTCCTTCTGCGCCGCCGTGCTTTTCTCTTCAACTCCATTCTCCTATAGCCCTCCTCGCACTGCTCCAGCGAATCCCAGGCGGGCTCCGGCACTCTCTCTGGGTCGACCGCCCACCTGTCTATTTCCTCCCACGTCGTATACTCCATACTCCTGCTGTCCATAACGTCCTCCCATGTCCATTCCTCCTTTCGCTGCTCCTGCTGTCGCTGCCTGTTACCACGCCGCTCGGTCCGGGTGTGGTGGCCTGACCAAATAAATATATAAACACCAAAATCCTAAGACCAGGGCGTGACATGGGGGACCTGAAAAGAGTGGGAACAAAAATATATCTCTTATGTCTCTTAGATATCACACATAACTGAATGCCAACAACAAACATTAAAATCACAAAAAATCTATTCGATGTAATTTATTGATCTGCTGTATTGACCTAATTGATTTGTTGATTGTCCATATTGAAGTTGAAAGTTCACACGTCATACTGGGAGCTGGATAGATTATATTCTGACTTTACAGAGTCATTGACCCGTGTAGCAGTCTTGACATCTGAACCCTGACACACAAACACACTCACTCACACACACACACATACAAACACAACCCCCCTAGCCCATTTAAAAAACATCACTGTTTATCTTTCTGTCCTCTCATCATTCTCCTCTCATCTCATCTTTCTTTACCAGAACAAAGGATGTAATTCTGTGGTGAGTCTATTGCGAGGTGTAATTTTTAGGTGTTGATGCAGAGTTTCCTGCCACCCGGGTGTGCACCAGAATAGGGCCGTCGTCTATACGTTTATTTTAAAACACACAACAGATTAGAAAATGGATAAGCAAGAAATGACACAAAAAGTAGCGCAAAAATAGATTGATGAGAAGTTGACATGGCAGTGTAGCCTAGTGGTTGGAGCGTTGGCAACCAGAACCAGAAGGTTGCAAGTTCATACCCCTGAGCTGACAAGGTACAAATCTGTCGTTCTGCCCCTGAACAGGCAGTTAACCCACTGTTCCTAGGCCGTCATTGACTTGCCTAGTTAAATAAATAAAAATAGTTGTTGTAAATATGAGGAAATTGTCGCATGGCACGTTACCAGCAGATGTAGTTTTACTCTCTAGTTTTTTACATTTTCATCCTGTATTGTGATGACAAGAAAAAATGTTCATCCTCTGAGTTATATTCTATTTTATTCATGATGTTTACTTCAACACCATGCTCACAGTGATGCCAACTGCTGCCAGATGGTTGCAGTTAAGAGGTTGGGCCAGTAACCACAAGGTTGCTGGTTCAAACCCCCGATCTGATTAGGTGAAAAATATGTCGCCGTGCCCTTGAGCAAGGCACTTAATCCTAATTGCTCATGTAAATTGAGCATCTGCTAAGTTACTAAAAAAGTTTTTTAAATGATCAACATAGTAATACACTAATTAGAAGTCCCCATGTGGATTTCCAATAGATAGAACAACAGCAGATCCGACTGGGTCACTATGCATTGGCATGACATGGATAGTATATTAGTTGTATCCGTAAAACTTTATTTGAAGAGTATCTACATAATAATAATGGTGGTTATATTTCTCTTATGGACTAAGGACATCATAACACATTCATAAGCCAAACCGAACACTTCCATATACCATACAAAGTCATGTTTGATTATGGTAGTATCCTTTCAGTTGGGCTCCGTTTTAGTTTTCATATAGCACCTATATCCTGTTTGTATTTATGTCAGTCAACGTACACCTGTAATATCCATTGACCTATTTATTTATTACTGAACAACAGGAAACTATAATATATCTTGGAACAAACAGGTTGGACCCAGACATAATCCAGGGGTCAGTGAGTTAGTTGGACCTATAATACAGTTCCCAGACAGGTCAGGATAGACCAACTCTATTTTCTATTGTACTATTGTTGGCACCGTGGATGGAACTGGAACTAAGGCCTCCAGTGTTTTGAAATATGCGGGCCAGGGGGCCGTTAGGTTTGAGTGACACTTCACTGAGTGACAATGTGAAAGCCAGTGTTTGTTTACAGCCAGGCAGTAGCTTGGCTCGAGTGTGAGGGGAGAGGACTGACAGGGGCTAGGCAGGTCCACGCACACACAAAAACACACACACACACACACACACACACACACACACACAACACACTTTCCTCCCCCTGGCCTAGGCCCTAGCCTACACACATCCCTGGTCTTATAGGAAAGCACAAAGCCAGGAACTTCTCAACCCCTCCAGAACAAAGACTCTTAAAAGTGGGATCTATTTCCTGCTGGTCTGAAACTGGATTTGGGAACCGCTGCTGTGGATCACCATTACTTAAACAAATCATAAAACACAACATGCAAGGCGCCCCACCTCTGCTTTCTGAAACAGGAGTCTGCACTGTGCACAGGGAGCTGCTGGGGATTTAATGTTTAATGGACCTTTTACAGAAGTGGGCTAAATCAGGGTCACACAGAGTGTTTCTGGGTAGTCTTAAACACATCTACTCTGAAAGAAAAGTATACACCTCACACACATGGTTATGGGCTTAAAAACAAGAAGATACCTGTACCATGTCAGATATAGAGGTGAATTTTGAGTTTGCATCCCAATGTTACACTTTATATACATCGAAGAAGACTGAAATATAACAAAACCGTTTGACATAGAAATACCAGATTTTCAGCGGGTTTTTTAAGTAATGTTTATTAATATAATATTAATAGCATTCCATCCATCCATGAAGCCACTAGATCAGCAGCAGGAAAGGCAATGCTTTCTCTGTTTTTATTTCTATAATTTGACCAAATCATAAAACGCAGCATGCACCCCAGGTGGAACAGTCAGTTAGGACTCAGGGTTTATGTTCCAAGGCTTTTTCTGAGGAACTTTAAATAGAATAATATGGATTTTACATACTGCACAGAACACACAGAGTTTATTAAAACATGGTGTGCATGGCGTGAGAGTCTGTCCTAACAGAGGATATGTTTCAAATTGATTATTGCATTGTTGAGTTTTGAGTTTGCAAGAAACTGTATTTGATTTCACTGTATTTGTCCGTGTGACCTTGAAATTTAAAATGGTACCAACAGAAAAATAAAAGTTGAATAAGCCAATCACAGGACCTGCAGTGCTTTTGGAAGAATAAGGGACAGTTTGAAATGTACTCTGTTGATGAGTGAGGGGGTTCCCAAAATAGGGGAGGGTTATCAAACTTGTTTTTATTTGCTTTGGGCAGCGTTGTGTGGGTTTTTTGGGGCACAGTGGAAGGTAGTGCATTTTACCCCTGGTTTACATTCGCACTTTTGCATGTTTTACTATATAATTTCTTCTATCATTGACAGATTTCCTGATCTCCGTGCATGTGCATCCCCTATATCAATGTGTTTTGGTACTTCCCTTATGCGCTACACTTATCCGCGCAATAACTATACCACAGGTCCATATAGGATAGACTGTCTATCCTGCCATCTAATCATCATTCTTAGTGACAATAGTGCTAGATGGATCGTTTGTCCAGATCGGCAATAGGCTAACTAGTATCATACAACACATAAAATCATTCAAAGCTGCACCAATGTTCAATATAAGCAGAGGCCAGCTGTGTCATTGTTCATGAAAGAACAGTGAAGACATGAGACACGCAGCTCAAAAATATTCCCTATGTATCATGTTTAGGGACAATACCCTTATCCTACCTAGACTATCCTACAACACCACAATGCAATAAATAATTGCATCATTCTTTTCAAGTGAGTAGAATTCTACTCTAGGTTGTAAACTACATTGAAAATATCAATTGAATAACCGCACCAAAGCCCTGTGATTTGAATATTTCATTCCATTTGGGTCCACTTGGATCAGTCGTGGGTATACTCTCGACAGTTTCTACGGTCTAGAAAAACACAGAAGCGGACCAGTCTGGCTGTACTTTAAGTTCTGATTCTGAGATGTGCTGTCTGTGGCGGATCATCATTCTCCCAAGTCCTCCTATAATAATGTGGCCACATATGCTCCCAAGTAGTCATATGATAATATCCACGCTTATAAACACAGGGTCACTACAGTTTTTGTTATGTGTTGTCGCAAACATTATTTTGAGTTAATTCTGTATGAGGGTGGAGGTTGTGCAATTCATTTTTTACTTTTGAGGGGGAGGGTCATATGTTTAATGCTGGGGATGGGGGTGCATTTTATTCCCCCCCCCCTACATTTCGAACTGCCCTCAATAATGCACAATGTGCACACATTCTGCAACTCGAATGTGGTTAATGTGGTGAAGGGGTTATTTTTCTCCAGTGCGCAGCGCTTTCGTTTCGCGTGAGATACCAATACACGCTGAGACCGCACCGCAGGATCATTTTTATTTGACTACCAAAACAGAGGCTCTCGCTACTGGCAGTCGCGGTTTTCACAGCAGCAGAGTAGACGGACACGACGCGCCGGGGATGAGTTCACTGGAAGAGCTGTTCGATTTTACATTAGTGGAACTTGACTTCGAGCAGCCCTGGCGAGCACAGTAGCTGCTGGAAGACTAGACCGTGTCTGTGACTACCCTGCCGCATTCACAAGCTCTCTGGCCGGGGAAAGTGACAGCATGGTGGTGGCCAAGGATTACCAGTATTACCTCATCGTGAAGAGGGCGAACTGCTCTCCGGAGGTGCAGACAGTCAGCAGCAACATCCATCCGGCTAAAGAAGTGGAGGTATGTAGATAATGTAGGGAGTCTAATATGCGATATAACTCTCATAAATTGCATTAATTTATTGCAGTTTGCACACCTCGAATTTTTTTCTCTCTAAATAAGTTGGGCGTGCATGCACTAAGTGGAGGCAACACTGACAGTGAGTGATGAGCAGACTGGGTTGTTGTGGATATTTAACTAAACAATGTTGCAAAAGTTGAATGCAGTCACTTATGGAATGTTGACAAAATAGTATCGGCTGAAGGATTTGGGGACATTTAATGCCACATTTGTACTGATGATTGCACAACTATTTTTCATGTGAATCCCATTGTTGGTAGTGTTATTATTGCTTTTGAAGTATGGAGTATTATTTTGTATATAAATGCACTGCTGAGGTCCTATTATGTAAATGTTTACCCAAAAGTAGTTTGAGGAAGTTAAATGAGTCTTGAGTAAAACCTTTGCCTGAGACCGGTTGTATAATGTCTACTCTAGACTTTAGCTCAGCAGGTTAACACAGTCACGGCAAGTAGAAGACCAGGGTTCAAACATTCACATCAGAGCAGAAGTCTCAGGCATTGCACCGCTGATGTTTGTTCTGCTCTGCTGTGCTGTGGTGTGTTCTGTCTCTTCATTTTAACTTCTCAACTTAACCAGTTATTTCATTTATAATGTTTTGCACCTTCAGCGTTTCATACTGGTGAACACGGTGGCCTTTTATTCAAGTCTCTTTAGCTGTTCTGTCACAGATGAGTCAGTCAAAAGCTGTGCTCAGCTTTCTTCACAGATATACAGTACAAACTACCCTTGGGGGCATGAGAAGAGAACGGAGTGGCACCCTTTAAAATATCACACACACATCACGGGATCTGTTACAAGATGACGGTCGTAGACTTGAATAAATGGTTTCTTTCTCATCTATGGCCGGAGGTTTGTTGTTGCACCAGAGAACATAAGAGAAGCAGCGTAGAGGTGTTGTGACGTTGAACTGGAGAGCTTAGACATTCACAATTCACAGCTGATTGATGGTAGAGTGACCGGGAAGATGTTTGATCTTGCTAGCTGTGTGGAGGTAAATGGGTCTCACAGCCACATGTCATTGGACAGTAGCCAACATCTCATGAATACAGCTGTTAGGATGAATGATTTATTGGGATAGGACTGAAGTGAGTGCTCTAAGCCAGATTAAGCTGCTATTCTATTCTATTCTAGCTATTCTATTCTATTCTATTCTAGCTATTCTATTCTATTCTAGCTACCAGGACCAAATACAAATAATATACAATAATTAAGTTGGGAATTAAAAAGTCTATTCTGTCTGGTGTGTTAATCCAGTTAATATGAGAGAACATAATGTGCTCATTCCACTTTTACACTGCAGATTCTGAATTACTACTTTTGTTATTATGATGGTGATTGCTACCATTTCTGGCCATATGAAACTTTGACTGAAGTGTTTGTTTCATTTGACATTTGACATTTGAGTCATTTAACAGTCATTTATCCAGAGCGTCTTACTGGAGCAATTAGGGTTAAGTGCCTTCCTGTATAAAAGATGGTCTGACTCTGACACCGTGAGTCAATGCAGCATGACGATACAGTACTAATTCAAGCTGTCTGCCCCCAAGTCTTTGTCTTTGAAAAGTCAAGACTCCTATCTGGTCAATACTGTAGTAAGGAATAGTCATGTTTTCACGGAAGGACTACTAATACCCTGGCCTTTATAACAGTAGAGAGAACACCCCTGTGGCAATGTTGGGTCGGGGGCAGGGACGAGGACTGAGACCCCCCACCACACAACACGAGTGTTCCTATTGCTCATTCTAACAGGAAGCTCAGAAGAACAGCTAAACTACTGTGGAGCCCTGTGTCAGCAGCCTCTGACATGGGAGTCACACAGTGTCTGGTCAGACTCTGAAGGTTCTGGGAAGAGGGAGGGGGGAGGGGGAGGGAGGGAGGGAGGGAGGGAGGGAGGGAGGGAGGGAGGGAGGGGAAAAAGCACAAGAAATAAAGACAAGACTGTGAGGAAAGAGAGGAGAGAAGAGAGTTGAATGTGGACGACAAGCCATCTGTCCCGGGTAGCTGATCATTAACACACACACAGATCAGCTCTTATATAGCTTTCCCAGAGAGTCACCACCTCACCTCGCTGCTCTCGTCCCCTCCCAGCCTCACAGCCTTTTTCCTCTGTAGGATCAGTTGCCTGCAGTCCTGTTCTTCCATGTTGTTGTTACCAACCTAAATCTTCTAAAACCATTACTTTCAACACATCTGTTTCTCTCTCGCTGCCTTCTAAGTCACTCTCTGGGCCATGGGAATATTATTTATTGACCCACCGGTACTTACACTTCCTGGCAACGTCTCTAGCTGACCCTGAGTATGGTAGTACTCTTTCATCTTGAAAAATGTTACATACTGTAACTCTTTTATTCATGGTTGTCATAACAGGATTCTGAATGTTACATACAGAAAATTGCAAGAGAAGTCCCATTTAGGGTGGAGGTGGGGTGGGGTGGCAGGGTGGAGGTGAGGTGGGGTGGCAGGGTGGAGCTGAGGTGGGGTGGCAGGGTGGAGGTGAGGTGGGGTGGGGTGGCAGGGTGGAGGTGAGGTGGGGTGGCAGGGTGGAGGTGGGGTGGGGTGGGGGTGGGGTGGGGTGGCAGGGTGGAGGTGAGGTGGGGTGGCAGGGTGGAGGTGAGGTGGGGTGGGGTGGCAGGGTGGAGGTGAGGTGGGGTGGGGGTGGCAGGGGGGTGGAGGTGGGGTGGGGTGGCAGGGTGGAGGTGAGGTGGGGTGGGGTGGCAGGGTGGAGGTGAGGTGGGGTGGCAGGGTGGAGGTGGGGGTGGGGTGGCAGGGTGGAGGTGAGGTGGGGTGGCAGGGTGGAGGTGAGGTGGGGAGGTGGCAGGGTGGAGGTGAGGTGGGGTGGCAGGGTGGAGGTGAGGTGGGGTGGCAGGGTGGAGGTGAGGTGAGGTGGGGTGGCAGGGTGGAGGTGGGGTGGGGTGGCAGGGTGGAGGTGAGGTGAGGTGGGGTGGCAGGGTGGAGGTGAGGTGGGGTGGCAGGGTGGAGGTGAGGTGGGGTGGCAGGGTGGAGGTGAGGTGGGGTGGCAGGGTGGAGGTGAGGTGGGGTGGCAGGGTGGAGGTGAGGTGAGGTGGGGTGGCAGGGTGGAGGTGGGGTGGGGTGGCAGGGTGGAGGTGAGGTGGGGTGGCAGGGTGGGGTGGCAGGGTGGAGGTGAGGTGGGGGGGTGGGGTGGCAGGGGGGTGGAGGTGAGGTGGGGTGGCAGGGTGGAGGTGGGTGAGGTGGGGGGGTGGCAGGGTGGAGGTGAGGTGGGGTGGCAGGGTGGAGGTGAGGTGGGGTGGCAGGTGGGGTGAGGTGAGGTGGGGTGGCAGGGTGGAGGTGAGGTGAGGTGGGTGGGGTGGCAGGGTGGAGGTGAGGTGGGGTGGCAGGGTGGAGGTGAGGTGAGGTGAGGTGGGGTGGCAGGGTGGAGGTGAGGTGGGGTGGCAGGTTGGAGGTGGGGGCTGCCATGCTCAGATATGAAAGGGAAATTCCACAGTAACAGAATTACGCTTTGATTCAGATTTTTTCACTTTAAAATGTATGCCAAACAAAAAACATTTATTTCAAGGTTTAACAAACCATACAAATCTATGCACAAGTACTACTTTGAATAATTTACATATAAAATATAAAAACTTTTACTGGAAGAACTGTGCAGATGAAATGTTGGTATGTGTGGTAACGGTAAAATCTCCCTCCGTTTTTTTATCTGACCGAATGAAGATTGAAAGATGTCTGCAGGCAGAAAGAATGGGGTGTCAGCTTTGACATCACACCTTGAGTTTGAAAGCATTTTATGTTGGTTATTGAACTACAGTAGGTGAAATGGATTTACATCCGGTAACAGAATTAGCAGAATGGGTCCCTGATTTGTACTATACAGAAATGCATCAGTATGGAATGAATATACTGTACTGATGCTTTTCTTTACTGTACAATTGTGTACGCTACTGTGCTCTACTGCACTGTGCTGTCCAAACTTTTGAAACATACACGTCAATGATTGGTTCAGATTTGTTGCGGCCAGGGCGGACTGACCAAATTTTCAACTACTTTTCAAAGTCCATGTACGCCCGGGGTCAGTCGGTGCTCAGTAGGTGAGGATGCTTTACTGTAAGTAAATGAAAAGAGGGTAGGCGTCATGCTATATGTCAGTAACCCAACTGGAGAGAGATTATTGTCTTTCATTGTATTTCTTACACCCTTTCAATACTAACCCTTTATCCCCTTACACTGTGTATAAGACAGTAGTTTTGGAATTGTTAGTTAGATTACTTGTTGGTTATTACTGCATTGTCGGAACTAGAAGCACAAGCATTTCGCTACACTCGCATTAACATCTGCTAACCATGTGTATGTGACAAATACAATTTGATTTGATTTGATTTGATTTACTTATTTTCCTGATAGATGTTGTGTATGACCCCTTTTCCATCTGTTTGACCAGAAATCAAAGCCTTTGATTGGTCCTAATTCTTTTAGGATGGAAAATCGTTAAAATGTATACATGCCTTAATTTCTGAAAACAATATAGAGTCTTAGCTTTCATTTGACACCCAACTCAACATGCTCCTATCCACTTCACATGGGTCCTTTTACATGGAAATGCCCGTAATCTCTATTTGGCGAGGTGGGAGTTCCATCTGAAATCAGTCATCCAGTCAGTCATCAAGAATTCATTACATTCTCAGAAAAAAAGGGTGTGGTTAAGGTACATTATTGTTCCCACGGGTACTATTTAGACATAATATATTTTTAGAGGTACATATGGGCAATTCCACGATAACAGAGTGATACTGAGACTCAAATAAAAACCAATGATTGCAACGTTAAACAAGCCATACAACTCAATTTCCACTAAACATTTTACAAAAACACATTTATTTGAAGAACAGTGCAGATGCAAAGTTTGGTAACAGAATGACAGTTTTGGAAATTGTTAGAAGTCATCCTTGTAAATGGATTTGCTTGTTTAACTTTGCAATCTTTGTTTTTTTTGACATACATTTTAAAGTGAAAAATCTGAGTCTCAGCATCTCTTTGATATCACCCCACATATAACCTCACATGGTAGTGTTTGGTATATTTTAGGGTAGATGTGCAGATAATCTTATCTAGAGCAACATACAGTAGTGAGCATATACATTTTCATACATTGTTTGTACTGGTCCTCTGTGGGAATCAAACCCACAATCCCAGCATTGCAAGTGACATGCTCTACCAACTGAGCCACATGGGACTTGTTCAAATAGTTTAGGTAGTCTCCTTTATCAATTTTCCCTACCTTGGCAGACATTGTAAATGCAGGTTGCGCGTTATTAAAAGTTTTTTTTAAATATTTTAAAAATCCTAACTCTGGCTGGCTTTCTGTAGGAATTACATAACTCTTTGCAAGCCAGCGTAATGTGATTTGCCCGATAAGTTTCAGATCACTGGGTAAAGCTAGACTGTGAAAGTAAGGCCTTATATATGTAATATATTGTCATAAAGAGTTTAATTTCAATTCTAAAATATTCTCATATGCATTCATTTTGCAGAAAAGCTACAGGACTGAAAGTCATTGAATGCAACGACCATGTCTCTGTCATTAGCAAACACAGTCATGGGTGGCACTGGTAACTATAAACATTTAGCTTGCATGGCACCCTGGGAAATATGCAGATAATGTTTTACACTCAACAGTGCTACCCTAAAAAGGCAATTGTTTTACATTTTCCAATGTCCCCTACGGTAAACGATTGACTCTTTTAAGGTACGAACTGCAAGGGTACAATTATGTACCTACAACTAAAGGTACAAAGGTGGTACCATCCAGGGTGACAGTGACAAGCGTTTGTAGGCCCCACGAGGCCCGGGAACCTGGCAGCCACGTCTGGATAGCGTTAGTTTGCCAGCCAGACAGGATGTCAGCTTTGGCTGTGACAGGGAGATAGGAGTCCAGCCAGGACAGGCAGTGCTTTACTGATTGTATGAACTATGAACAGAACATAAGCTGCGATTATTGCCAACCTATTAGTCTCTGACTCACCTCACCGGGAAGAACTAGGTGTTCTGACTGAAATCTGTTTTTTTGTTGTGTTTTATCGACGTTTCAATGAGCAAGTTTATCAGCTGAAAAATTCTGATGAAGTATTTTTAAGTGCCTGAATACCTAACACATTTTCTCATCATAATTCTTTCAATTTTAGTAAATCAAATCAAATAAAAATAAATATTGGTCACATACACATGGTTAGTAGATGATAATGCGAGTGTAGCGAAATGCTTGTGCTTCTAGTTCTGATCATGCGGTAATTTCACAACAACTACCTTATACACACAAGTGTAAAGGAATGAATAAGAATATGTACATATAAATATATGGATGAGTGATGGCCGAACGGAATAGGCAAGATGCAGTAGATGGTATAGAGTACAGTACAGTATATGAGATGAGCAATGTAGGGTATGTAAACATTATATAAAGTGACATTGTTAAAAGTGACTGGTGATACATTTATTACATCCAATTTTGAATTATTAAAGTGGCTAGAATTTTGAGTCAGATTTGAGTAGTAGTTGTAGCAGTTCTGTGTGTAGTTGGGAGGAAATATAGGCCTACAGCTAAACCAGGTTGAATGTTTGCTTTTGTTTATGTGAAAAATGAGGAGGTGAGTGTATCTACAATAAATGTTGACGTTTATAAACAAATCACTTCTGTAGCGTGGTTTAGTCCCACCCCACACCCTACACACACACACACACACACACACACACACACACACACACACACACACACACACACACACACACACACACACACACACACACACACACACACACACACACACACACACACACACACACACACACACACACACACAGACACACACACACACAGACAGACACACACACACAGACAGACACACAGACAGACACAGACACACACACACACACACAGACAGACACACACACACACACACACAGACAGACACACACACACACACACACACACACACACACAGACAGACAGACACACACACACACACACACACACACACACAGACAGACACAGACACACACACACAGACAGACACACACACACAGACAGACACACAGACAGACACACACACACACACACAGCTCTTTTCTGTGAGATTTTTGTGACACTAACGCTGGGAATCGATTACTGCTTTTTTGTTGATGTGATATACAGACAAGTTGTTTTGAAAAATAAATTAGAGTTGCCACAAAACTCTTCATTGCTGCTGGATTTTCCCCCTAATTATTTGCGTTATCACAGGCACAAGAGATACGAGTACGCAATGAAGTGTGTTACGGTGTTGTAAATCTGGTGTTCCCACCACCATGTAATTAACCAATATGTAAAACCACTATGTGCATTGATTTACTAGTTCCAATCCAGGACAGGCAGCTTGGAGGCATGTTCAGACCGACATCAGGACATATTGAGCTGTGGGCCCCACGCCACGGCCTAATCTCACCCTCGGTGTGTGTGTGTGTGTGTGTGTGTGTGTGTGTCTGTGTCTGTGTCTGTGTGTGTGTGTGTGTGTGTGTGTGTGTGTGTGTGTGTGTGTGTGTGTGTGTGTGTGTGTGTGTGTGTGTGTGTGTGTGTGTGTGTGTGTGTGTGTGTGTGTGTGTGTGTGTGTGTGTGTGTGTGTGTGTGTGTGTGTGTGTGTGTGTGTGTGTGTGTGTGTGTGTGTGTGTGTGTGTGGTGCTGTATTGCTGCTCTCATGTTCAGATGTGAGTAACATAACTCCCGTGGGCCAGTTTGATCAGCCCAGAATAGGAACATAATATACAGTTCCAACAGGTGTTAAGTTGAAGGATATTATTAGGAGATGTTCTGAGATCGGGCTTCATATGGACAGATGTTTGAGGGCGGGGGGCATTTTGCCAGCGCTACAGACGGCTATATCGGTCTGCTAATACAGGACTAGTAAAAGCTTAGTGCACTACTTTTGTGAAATATATTTGTATTAATATCATTTTTTAATTCTTATTTTTCAGGGGGTGCTGCAGCACACTCAGAACCCCTACTTCCTGCAGCACACTCAGAACCCCTACTTCCTGCAGCACACTCAGAACCCCTACTTCCTGCAGCACACTCAGAACCCCTACTTCCTGCAGCACACTCAGAACCCCTACTTCCTGCAGCACACTCAGAACCCCTACTTCCTGCAGCACACTCAGAACCCCTACTTCCTGCAGCACACTCAGAACCCCTACTTCCTGCAGCACACTCAGAACCCCTACTTCCTGCAGCACACTCAGAACCCCTACTTCCTGCAGCACACTCAGAACCCCTACTTCCTGCAGCACACTCAGAACCCTTACTTCCTGCAGCACACTCAGAACCCCTACTTCCTGCAGCACACTCAGAACCCCTACTTCCTGCAGCACACTGAACCCCTACTTCCTGCAGCACACCAGAACCCCTACTTCCTGCAGCACACTCAGAACCCCTACTTCCTGCAGCACAAGAACCCTTAAAAGTGCAGCACACTCAGAACCCCTACTTCCTGGGTTTATGAGGTCAGCACACTCAGAACCCCTACTTCCTGCAGCACACTCAGAACCCCTACTTCCTGCAGCACACACTCAGAACCCCTAATCTTCCTGCAGCACAGGTCAGAACCCCTACTTCCTGCAGCACACTCAGAACCCCTACTTCCTGCAGCACACTGCCCTGAACCCCCTACTTCCTGCAGCACACTCAGAACCCCTACTTCCTGCAGCACACTCAGAACCCCTACTTCCTGCAGCACACTCAGAACCCCTACTTCCTGCAGCACACTCAGAACCCTTACTTCCTGCAGCACACTCAGAACCCCTACTTCCTGCAGCACACTCAGAACCCCTACTTCCTGCAGCACACTCAGAACCCTTACTTCCTGCAGCACACTCAGAACCCTTACTTCCTGCAGCACACCCAGAACCCCTACTTCCTGCAGCTTTGCATATGAGAGACCTAGATAATTATGCAAGGTTTGTTTATACATCTGTTGTTTTTTAGAACAACCAAACCATGTGTCTGAATTTGTCTGTTTGTGCAAAGATATAATAAAAGTAAAGAAAAGTAGACATTGGAAAAGACAGTGTAAGAAAGACAGTCAGGGTTTATGAGGTCAAACACACAAAGGAAGACAACGTTTGAAAGAGCGATACACTCTATTGTATCTAATCAGTTAAGTGGTAAACAGATAACAGGTGAAGTAACTTCTCCTGTAGTCTGATATGTCTTTCGTCATACCTCTACTAGCTCTGTACTATCTATCTGCCCTGTAGAGATCAGTCTCTACTAGCTCTGTACTATCTATCTGCCCTGTAGAGATCAGTCTCTACTAGCTCTGTACTATCTATCTGCCCTGTAGAGATCAGTCTCTACTAGCTCTGTACTATCTATCTGCCCTGTAGAGATCAGTCTCTAATAGCTCTGTACTATCTATCTGCCCTGTAGAGATCAGTCTCTACTAGCTCTGTACTATCTATCTGCCCTGTAGAGATCAGTCTCTACTAGCTCTGTACTATCTATCTGCCCTGTAGAGATCAGTCTCTAATAGCTCTGTACTATCTATCTGCCCTGTAGAGATCAGTCTCTACTAGCTCTGTACTATCTATCTGCCCTGTAGAGATCAGTCTCTACTAGCTCTGTACTATCTATCTGCCCTGTAGAGATCAGTCTCTACTAGCTCTGTACTATCTATCTGCCCTGTAGAGATCAGTCTCTAATAGCTCTGTACTATCTATCTGCCCTGTAGAGATCAGTCTCTACTAGCTCTGTACTATCTATCTGCCCTGTAGAGATCAGTCTCTACTAGCTCTGTACTATCTATCTGCCCTGTAGAGATCAGTCTCTACTAGCTCTGTACTATCTATCTGCCCTGTAGAGATCAGTCTCTACTACCTCTGTACTATTTATCTGCCCTGTAGAGATCAGTCTCTACTACCTCTGTACTATCTATCTCCCCTGTAGAGATCAGAGCCTCTCAGTGAGACAGTGGATGTACTAAATGACTGAGGGAGCTGCTGCTGTTGATAATGACATTGATTGGCAAGTCCATTTAAAACAGCAGAACAGCTTGTGTAACGTGTTTTATGTCAGAGTAGCAGAGCCTTGAGGTCCTAGAGCTAAATTCAGCCAGTCTGTTGTTGCATAAGTAGTATTGAAACAACATCATTTGTTTCAATCAGGTGTATTTGTCCAGGGTTACAATACAAACTGTTGGGGGTTCTGGAGGACCAGGGTTACAATACAATCTGTTGGGGGTTCTGGAGGACCAGGGTTACAATACAAACTGTTGGGGGTTCTGGAGGACCAGGGTTACAATACAATCTGTTGGGGGTTCTGGAGGACCAGGGTTACAATACAAACTGTTGGGGGTTCTGGAGGACCAGGGTTACAGTACAAACTGTTGGGGGTTCTGGAGGACCAGGGTTACAGTACAAACTGTTGGGGGTTCTGGAGGACCAGGGTTACAATACAAACTGTTGGGGGTTCTGGAGGACCAGGGTTACAATACAAACTGTTGGAGGTGGGTTCTGGAGGACCAGGGTTACAATACAAACTGTTGGGGGTTCTGGAGGACCAGGGTTACAATACAAACTGTTGGGGGTTCTGGAGGACCAGGGTTACAATACAAACTGTTGGGGGTTCTGGAGGACCAGGGTTACAATACAAACTGTTGGAGGTTCTGGAGGACCAGGGTTACAATACAAACTGTTGGGGGTTCTGGAGGACCAGGGTTACAATACAAACTGTTGGAGGTTCTGGAGGACCAGGGTTACAATACAAACTGTTGGGGGTTCTGGAGGACCAGGGTTACAATACAATCTGTTGGGGGTTCTGGAGGACCATGGTTACAATACAAACTGTTGGGGGTTCTGGAGGACCAGGGTTACAATACAAACTGTTGGGGGTTCTGGAGGACCAGGGTTACAATACAAACTGTTGGGGGTTCTGGAGGACCAGGGTTACAATACAAACTGTTGGAGGTTCTGGAGGACCAGGGTTACAATACAAACTGTTGGGGGTTCTGGAGGACCAGGGTTACAATACAATCTGTTGGGGGTTCTGGAGGACCAGGGTTACAATACAAACTGTTGGGGGTTCTGGAGGACCATGGTTACAATACAAACTGTTGGGGGTTCTGGAGGACCAGGGTTACAATACAAACTGTTGGGGGTTCTGGAGGACCAGGGTTACAATACAAACTGTTGGGGGTTCTGGAGGACCATGGTTACAATACAAACTGTTGGGGGTTCTGGAGGACCAGGGTTACAATACAAACTGTTGGGGGTTCTGGAGGACCAGGGTTACAATACAATCTGTTGGGGGTTCTGGAGGACCAGGGTTACAATACAAACTGTTGGGTGTTCTGGAGGACCAGGGTTACAATACAATCTGTTGGGGGTTCTGGAGGACCATGGTTGGGAAATACTGACCTATATAGTGCACTACTTTAGACCAGAGCCATATGGGGACATGGTCAAAAGTAGTGCCCTTTATAGAGGAATAGGGTGCTATTTTGGATACATCCTAAGGAAGCAAGTAGGCTTTGATTAAATAGGGAATGGATCCCGTTGTGAGTAGATGGTAGATACTGATCAAATTGACACCATTTGTACAGTCTGATTTGTACTGTCACCCACTTCTCTATAAGGAACTGTGGATTATTTACTGGCCCTGCTTTTTACTGCAGAACCACAACTGTCTGTCTGTCTGTCTGTCTGTCTGTCTGTCTGTCTGTCTGTCTGTCTGTCTGTCTGTCTGTCTGTCTGTCTGTCTGTCTGTCTGTCTGTCTGTCTGTCTGTCTGTCTGTCTGTCTGTCTGTCTGTCTGTCTGTCTGTCTGTCTGTGTGTATGTGTTTGTGTGTCTGTGTGCATGTGAACGTGTGAAGCAGGTGAGTGTGAATTGTGAAGAGGGAGTACTCGGTCTGAAAATACTGTTTTCCCAAAATACTGATCAAATAGCTGCAGTGACGTCACAGGGCGCCTCTGCAAAGGCACCGACAGAGAGAGCAGGAGAGAGGAGAGAGCAGGAGAAAGGAGAGAGCAGGAGAGGGGAGAGAGCAGGAGAGAGGAGAGAGCAGGAGAGGAGAGAGCAGGAGAGAGGGAGAGAGCAGGAGAGGAGAGAAGGAGAGAGGAGAGAGCAGGAGAGAGGAGAGAGCAGGAGAGAGGAGAGAGCAGGAGAGAGGAGAGAGCAGGAGAGAGGAAAGACCAGGAGAGGGGAGAGAGCAGGAGAGAGGAAAGAGCAGGAGAGAGGAGAGAGCAGGAGAGAGGCGAGAGCAGGAGAGAGAGAGCAGGAGAGAGAGAGAGAGCAGGAGAGGAAAGAGCAGGAGAGGGGAGAGAGCAGGAGAGAGGAAAGAGCAGGAGAGGGGAGAGAGCAGGAGAGAGGAGAGAGCAGGAGAGGGAGAGAGCAGGAGAGGAGAGAGCAGGAGAGGAGAGAGCAGGAGAGAGCAGGAGAGAGGAGAGAGAGCAGGAGAGAGCAGGAGAGAGGGTGAGAGCAGGAGAGAGGAGAGAGCAGGAGAGAGGAAAGACCAGGAGAGGGAGAGAGCAGGAGAGAGGAAAGAGCAGGAGAGAGGAGAGAGCAGGAGAGAGGAAGAGCAGGAGAGAGGAGAGAGCAGGAGAGAGGAAAGACCAGGAGAGGGAGAGAGCAGGAGAGAGGAAAGAGCAGGAGAGGCGAGAGCAGGAGAGAGGAGAGAGTAGGAGAGAGGAGAGAGCAGGAGAGAGGAAAGACCAGGAGAGGGGAGAGAGCAGGAGAGAGGAGAGAGCAGGAGAGAGGAAAGAGCAGGAGAGGCGAGAGCAGGAGAGAGGAGAGAGCAGGAGAGAGGAGAGAGCAGGAGAGGGGAGAGAGCAGGAGAGAGCAGGAGAGGGAGAGAGCAGGAGAGAGGAAGACCAGGAGAGGGAGAGAGCAGGAGAGAGGAGAGAGCAGGAGAGAGGAAAGAGCAGGAGAGGCGAGAGCAGGAGAGAGGAGAGAGCAGGAGAGGAGAGAGCAGGAGAGAGCAGGAGAGGGAGAGAGAGCAGGAGAGAGGAGAGAGCAGGAGAGAGCAGGAGAGGAGAGAGCAGGAGAGAGAGAGAGCAGGAGAGGGGAGAGAGCAGGAGAGGGAGAGAGCAGGAGAGAGGAGAGAGCAGGAGAGAGGAGAGAGCAGGAGAGGAGAGAGCAGGAGAAGGGAGAGCAGGAGAGGAGAGAGGTGAGAGCAGGAGAAGGAGAGAGCAGGAGAAGGGAGAGAGCAGGAGAGAGGAGAGAGCAGGAGAGAGGAGAGAGCAGGAGAAGGAGAGAGCAGGAGAGAGGAGAGAGCAGGAGAAGGGAGAGAGCAGGAGAGAGGAGAGAGCAGGAGAGAGGAGAGAGCAGGAGAAAGGAAAGAGCAGGAGAGAGGAGAGAGCAGGAGAGAGGAGAGCAGGAGAGAGGTGAGAGCAGGAGAGAGGAGAGAGCAGGAGAGAGGAGAGAGCAGGAGAGGAGAGAGCAGGAGAGAGGAGAGAGCAGGAGAGAGGTGAGAGCAGGAGAGAGGAGAGAGGGAGAGAGGAGAGAGCAGGAGAGAGGAGAGAGCAGGAGAGAGGAGAGAGCAGGAGAGAGGAGAGAGCAGGAGAGAGGCGAGAGCAGGAGAGAGGTGAGAGCAGGAGAGAGGAGAGAGCAGGAGAGAGGAGAGAGCAGGAGAGAGGAGAGAGCAGGAGAGAGGCGAGAGCAGGAGAGAGGAGAGAGCAGGAGAGAGGAGAGAGCAGGAGAGAGGAGAGAGCAGGAGAGAGGTGAGAGCAGGAGAGAGGAGAGAGCAGGAGAGAGGTGAGAGCAGGAGAGAGGTGAGAGCAGCAGGAGAGAGGAGAGAGCAGGAGAGAGGTGAGAGCAGGAGAGAGGAGAGAGCAGGAGAGAGGAGAGAGCAGGAGAGGTGAGAGCAGGAGAGAGGCGAGAGCAGGAGAGAGGTGAGAGCAGGAGAGAGGAGAGAGCAGGAGAGAGGAGAGAGCAGGAGAGAGGTGAGAGCAGAGAGAGGAGAGAGGAGAGAGCAGGAGAGAGGCGAGAGCAGGAGAGAGGTGAGAGCAGGAGAGAGGAGAGAGCAGGAGAGGAGAGCAGGAGAGAGGAGAGCAGGAGAGAGGAGAGCAGGAGAGAGAGGAGAGAGCAGGAGAGAGAGAGCAGGAGAGAGGTGAGAGCAGGAGAGAGGAGAGAGCAGGAGAGGAAAGACCAGGAGAGGGGAGAGAGCAGGAGAGAGGAAAGAGCAGGAGAGGGGAGAGAGGAGAGGAAAGACCAGGAGAGAGGAGAGAGCAGGAGAGGAGAGAGCAGGAGAGAGGAGAGAGCAGGAGAGAGGAAAGAGCAGGAGAGGGGAGAGAGCAGGAGAGAGGAGAGAGCAGGAGAGAGGAGAGAGCAGGAGAGAGGAAAGAGCAGGAGAGAGGAGAGAGCAGGAGAGAGGAGGAGAGGAAAGACCAGGAGAGGGAGAGAGCAGGAGAGAGGAGAGAGCAGGAGAGAGGTGAGAGCAGGAGAGAGGAAAGAGCAGGAGAGAGGAAAGAGCAGGAGAGGTGAGAGCAGGAGAGAGGAGAGAGCAGGAGAGAGGAGAGAGCAGGAGAGGAGAGAGCAGGAGAGAGGAGAGAGCAGGAGAGAGGAGAGAGAGCAGGAGAGAGGTGAGAGCAGGAGAGAGGAGAGAGCAGGAGAGAGGAAAGAGCAGGAGAGAGGTGAGAGCAGGAGAGAGAGGAGAGAGCAGGAGAGAGGAGAGCAGGAGAGGAGAGAGCAGGAGAGAGGAGAGAGCAGGAGAGAGGAAAGAGCAGGAGAGGGAGAGAGCAGGAGAGGAAAGACCAGGAGAGTGGAGAGAGCAGGAGAGGAGAGAGCAGGAGAGAGGAGAGAGCAGGAGAGAGGAAAGAGCAGGAGAGGGAGAGAGCAGGAGAGAGGAGAGAGCAGGAGAGAGGAGAGAGCAGGAGAGAGGAAAGAGCAGGAGAGAGGAGAGAGCAGGAGAGAGGAGAGAGCAGGAGAGGAAAGACCAGGAGAGGGGAGAGAGCAGGAGAGAGGAGAGAGCAGGAGAGAGGAAAGAGCAGGAGAGGGGGAGAGAGCAGGAGAGAGGAGAGAGCAGGAGAGAGGAGAGAGCAGGAGAGAGGAAAGAGCAGGAGAGAGGAAAGAGCAGGAGAGGAGGAGAGAGAGGAGAGAGGAGAGAGCAGGAGAGAGGAGAGAGCAGGAGAGAGGAGAGAGCAGGAGAGAGGAGAGAGCAGGAGAGAGGAGAGAGCAGGAGAGAGGAGAGAGCAGGAGAGGGGAGAGAGCAGGAGAGAGGAGAGAGCAGGAGAGGAAAGACCAGGAGAGGGGAGAGAGCAGGAGAGAGGAAAGAGCAGGAGAGAGGAGAGAGCAGGAGAGGGGAGAGAGAGCAGGAGAGAGGAGAGAGCAGGAGAGGGGAGAGAGCAGGAGAGAGGAGAGAGCAGGAGAGAGGAGAGAGCAGGAGAGAGGAAAGAGCAGGAGAGAGGAGAGAGCAGGAGAGAGGAGAGAGCAGGAGAGAGATAAGAGAGCAGGAGAGAGGAGAGAGCAGGAGAGAGGAGAGAGCAGGAGAGAGGAAAGAGCAGGAGAGAGGAGAGAGCAGGAGAGGGGAGAGAGCAGGAGAGAGGAGAGAGCAGGAGAGAGGAGAGAGCAGGAGAGAGGAGAGAGCAGGAGAGGGGAGAGATCAGGAGAGAGGAGAGAGCAGGAGAGAGGAGAGAGCAGGAGAGGAAAGACCAGGAGAGGGAGAGAGCAGGAGAGAGGAAAGAGCAGGAGAGGGGAGAGAGCAGGAGAGGAGAGAGCAGGAGAGAGGAGAGAGCAGGAGAGAGGTGAGAGCAGGAGAGAGGAGAGAGCAGGAGAGGAAAGACCAGGAGAGGGGTGAGAGCAGGAGAGAGGAAAGAGCAGGAGAGGGGAGAGAGCAGGAGAGGAGAGAGCAGGAGAGGAGAGAGCAGGAGAGGAGAGAGCAGGAGAGGAGAGAGCAGGAGAGAGGCGAGAGCAGGAGAGAGGCGAGAGCAGGAGAGAGGAGAGAGCAGGAGAGAGGAGAGAGCAGGAGAGAGGAAAGACCAGGAGAGGGAGAGAGCAGGAGAGAGGAGAGAGCAGGAGAGAGGAAAGAGCAGGAGAGGAGAGAGCAGGAGAGAGGAGAGAGCAGGAGAGAGAGAGAGAGCAGGAGAGGGAGAGAGCAGGAGAGAGGCGAGAGCAGGAGAGAGGTGAGAGCAGGAGAGAGGTGAGAGCAGGAGAGAGGAGAGAGCAGGAGAGAGGTGAGAGCAGGAGAGAGGCGAGAGTAGGAGAGGAGGAGAGAGCAGGAGAGGGGAGAGAGCAGGAGAGAGCAGGAGAGGGGAGAGAGCAGGAGAGAGGAAAGACCAGGAGAGGGGAGAGAGCAGGAGAGAGGAGAGAGCAGGAGAGAGGAGAGAGCAGGAGAGGAGAGAGCAGGAGAAGGGAGAGAGCAGGAGAGGGTGAGAGCAGGAGAAGGGAGAGAGCAGGAGAAGGGAGAGAGCAGGAGAGAGGAGAGAGCAGGAGAAGGGAGAGAGCAGGAGAAGGGAGAGAGCAGGAGAGAGGAGAGAGCAGGAGAAGGGAGAGAGCAGGAGAGAGGAGAGAGCAGGAGAAAGGAAAGAGCAGGAGAGAGGAGAGAGCAGGAGAGAGGAGAGAGCAGGAGAGAGGAGAGAGCAGGAGAGGGAGAGAGGAGGAGAGAGGAGAGAGCAGGAGAGAGGAGAGAGCAGGAGAGAGGAGAGAGAGGAGAGAGGAGAGAGCAGGAGAGAGGAGAGAGCTGGAGAGAGGAGAGAGCAGGAGAGAGGAGAGAGAGGAGGAGAGAGGAGAGAGCAGGAGAGAGGAGAGAGCAGGAGAGGGGAGAGAGCAGGAGAGGGGAGAGAGCAGGAGAGGGGAGAGAGCTGGAGAGAGGAGAGAGCAGGAGAGAGGAAATTGAGGATGGGAGAGTAGAGTATTATTGCTGCTGAGGGTTTACAGGTTGCAGATATTCTCTTTCCATCATCCTGTTTTTCCCCTGATGATTCTGACTGACTGCAACCACTGGAGTTTGGATCTCTTCTTCTGTTGTCCTGATGGAGTGATGCAGAATGAAGGACATCCACTGTCTTTAATCTGCCTCACACACCAGTCTACACCCTCATCTTGTCTTCATCTATCCTGACTTTTATGGGATGTTTCTTTCCTCTATGTGCTGTTAATGTTTGTATCTGACTGTGTGTTCACAACAAGATGTCTCTCTGTGTCTACCGTGTTCTAGGAGCCCAGTAACAAGCGGGTGAAGCCCCTGTCCCGCGTCACCTCGCTGGCCAACCTCATACCTCCAGTCAAGACTGCTCCTCTGAAGCGCATAGGACAAACACTGCAGGTACAACAGTACACAGCATCATAAGATAGCTATACTGACAAATATGACCACAGAGGACAACTACTGCAGGTACATTTAAATAGTGACTAAATTGCTTAATTACAATAATGTCATTAGTAACACTTTACAAATACAACTTAGAGGTTTAATACATTATCCTGTGGTTATAATGCATTGTAACGCTTGTCATAAGCATGTATGACCCTCTTCTAAGGTCTCATTATCATCTCATCATGATCACGATACTAAGTAACTTAGCTGATGATGTGTTTGGCCGTCCCAGAAAGCCCAGCCATATAGCCAGCTAATCGGTGATGTTCTACGGAGAAATCAATCACTTTCCACTAAGTACGCCAGCCCTCCTCTGACCGGTAACCGGTAACATCTTGTCATATGTTCTGGATGGTGTTGAAAACACGCACCAGTGTTATTATGCAACACGAGGCTCAGTGATTGAAAGGTGGGAACGCTCACGCCTGATAATCACTGGTACGTGGCCTCTACGATTAAGGCCCAAATGGTACTACTTTTGACCAGAGCGCTACAGGGTGCAATTTGGGATGCATCCTTTATGGTGCACATGTGAAGGGCTTTGACCCTGATCTCACTATCTTCACACTGGGTTTGACTGGGTTTGACTGGGTTTGACTGGGTTTGACTGGGTTTGACTGGGTTTGACTGGGTTTGACTGGGTTTGACTAGCAGACAGGATCATCTACACACAACATTATAGTAACATTCAGATATCAGGCATAAGACAACTATGTGTTTGTATTGTCTTTTCACACCCTATCTGGGTTGGTGTCCTGTGAAGGGGAATTTTTCTCATCTTTGTGCCTCTTTCTATTCCGCAGCGTTCCATCAGCTTCCGCAGTGAGAGTCGGACGGAGACGCTCATGCCTCCTCGACCATGGACGCGGCCGGCCCCGCCTGCCAACACCAAGCGACGAGACAGCAAGCTGTGGAGCGAGACCTTTGACGTGCGGCTCGGACACCAGATGCTGTCCTCTAAGGAAATCAAACGCCAGGAGGTGAGGATTTTCCTCACAGTTACCTGAGAACACTGTTACCACGGGAACACTGTTACCACGGGAACACTGTTACCACGGGAACACTGTTACAAAATGATAGAAAATACCTGCTCACTGCTCCTGTATAGTTTAATGCAACTTTTAGACCAGAAGGTTTTCGTCTGGCTTTGATTTCAAGGAGTTTAACTAACATTAAATTGGAGGTTGTGTGTGTGTGTTTAAACTCTTAGAATAGCATGGTTATAACAAGGATGTACATCTTCAAGAATGCATGAAATATGCTTAGATTAAGTGCCCATGGCCAAACCCAGAAAGAGAGATTCCCTAGTCTATGAGCAGATCCTGCCTGGTAAGCACTGATGGGAAAACCACAGACGTCTCACAGAGGAGCAACAGTGTCAGGAGTGGAGGGATGGGCTCCAATAACATCCCAGCTGCTTATTTCTCTCTCACCCCTCTCTGTCTTTCATCTCTCTCTCTCCCCTCTCTCTAGCTCTCCCTAATCCCCTCCCTCTATCTTTCTCTCTGTCTTTCTCTCTCCCCTCTCTCTCTCACTCTCTCGCTCTCCCCCCTCCCTCTATCTCTCCCTCCTCTCAATTTAATTCAATTCAAGGGGCTTTATTGGCATGGGAAACATGTGTTAACATTGCCAAAGCAAGTGAGGTAGATAATATACAAAAGTGAAATAAACAATAAAAATTAACGGTAAACATTACACATACAGAAGTTTCAAAAGAATAAAGACATTACAAATTTCATAATACGTCTATATACAGTGTTCTAACAATGTACAGATGGTTAAAGGACACAAGGGAAAATAAATAAACATAAATATAGGTTGTATTTACAATGGTGTTTGTTCTTCACTGGTTGCCCTTTTTTCTTGTGGCAACAGGTCACAAATCTTGCTGCTGTGATGGCACACTGTGGAATTTCACCCAGTAGATGTGGGAGTTTATCAAAATTGGGTTTGTTTTCGAATTCTTTGAGGATCTGTGTAATCAGAGGGAAATATGTGTCTCTAATATGGTCATACATTGGGCAGGAGGTTAGGAAGTGCAGCTCAGTTCACTCTCATTCTATAGCTCTCCCCTCCCTCTATCTCTCCTCCCTCTCTCTCTAGCTCTCCCTCTACCCCCCTCTCTCTCTAGCTCTCCCTCTACCCCCCTCCCTCTCTAGCTCTCCCTCTACCTCTCCCCCTCTCTCTCTAGCTCTCCCTCTACCTCTCCCCTCTCCCTCTAGCTCTCCCTCTACCTCTCCCCCCTCTCTCTAGCTCACCCTCTATCTCTCCCCCTCTCTCTAGCTCACCCTCTATCTCTCCCCCTCTCTCTCTCTAGCTCACCCTCTATCTCTCCCCCTCTCTCTCTAGCTCACCCTCTATCCCCTCCCTTTCTCTCTGCCATCTTACTCTGTCTCTGTCTCTGTCTCTGTCTCTGTCTCTGTCTCTGTCTCTGTCTCTGTCTCTGTCTCTGTCTCTGTCTCTGTCTCTGTCTCTGTCTCTGTCTCTGTCTCTCTCTCTGTCTCTGTCTCTCTCTCTGTCTCTCTCTCTCTCTGTGCTCCTGGAGATCTCTTCCACTCTCCCAGGCTTAAACTCAGTCACAGAGGGGATTGAGTGCTATATCACTTCACAGTTTTAACAGTTAAAATTAGAAGGCCTGTCTGAAACATGCCCACCCCCTCCCTCCACTGAAATGAGGCCTCCTCCTCTCAGGCCACACAGAGAAGACATCAAAGGACAGGGGATATGGGATAGGGGGTTCACAACAGAACCCAGCTGTCCACTGGGAAGTATTACATTTTTAGGGGTCAATGCGGTCCTATGCTTTTCTCTCTGTGTGCACAACAGAAGTCTTGTGGCTTTAGAGAGGTGAAGTGTTGAAAGATCATCTCTCTGCAAACACCTTTAGATTTGTCAGTCTGACATTTGTTATTTCATACATGTACTCCTTTTCCTAAACAGACAGAAAGAAGGAAAGAAATTATGTTTATATGTTTTCAATGTTCTTTATTTGTTCATGGTGGTAGAATAGCTGATGACTTGTTGTTTTTCTGAGATGTTTGACTAAACGAGGACCCTTGTTTCACCATTCTCATGTTGTCTTTACTTCCTCTGTGTGTTTGCAGGCCATCTTTGAGCTTTCTCAGGGTGAGCGGGATCTCATTGAGGATCTGAAGCTGGCCAAGAAGGTACCAGCTGCTTATTCAATCAAGATCATTTCCCTTTTTCCTTTTCATTGAGCCTATCACAGCTAAGTTATTCTACCCTGGTGATCAGTCAGTCTCCGGTTTCCCCAGTGCTCCCACAATCACACACCCAAGACTGTAGCTCACCCTCTCTCCCCCCTCTCTCTCTCTCTCTCTCTCTCTCTGCCATCTTACTCTCTCTCTCTCTCTCTGCCATCTTACTCTCTCTCTATCTACCATCTTACTCTCTCTCTGCCATCTTACTCTCTCTCTGCCATCTTACTATCTCTCTCTCTGCCATCTTACTCACCCTCTCTCCCCCTCTCTCTCTCTCTCTCTGCCATCTTACTCTCTCTCTCTGCCATCTTACTATCTCTCTCTCTGCCATCTTACTCACCCTCTCTCCCCCTCTCTCTCTCTCTCTGCCATCTTACTATCTCTCTCTCTGCCATCTTACTCTCTCTCTCTCTCTCTGCCATCTTACTCTCTCTCTCTGCCATCTTACTCTCTCTCTCTGCCATCTTACTCTCTCTTCTGCCATCTTACTCTCTCTCTGCCATCTTATTCTCTCTCTCTCTCTCTGCCAACTTACTCTCTCTCTCTCTCTCTGCCATCTTACTCTCTCTCTCTGCCATCTTACTCTCTCTCTCTGCCATCTTACTCTCTCTCTCTCTGCCATCTTACTCTCTCTCTCTGCCATCTTACTCTCTCTGCCATCTTATTCTCTCTCTCTCTGCCCACTCTCTCTGCCCTCTGTCTCTTTCTTTCTGTCTGTCTGTCTGTCTCTCTCTCTCTCTCTCTCTCTCTCTCTTTCTGCCCTCTGTCTCTCTCTTTCTGTCTGTCTCTCTCTATCTCTCTCTCTGCCCTCTGTCTCTTTCTCTCTCTCTCTCGCTCTCTCTTTCTGCCCTCTGTCTCTCTCTCTATCTCTCTCTCTGCCCACTCTCTGCCATCTGTCTCTCTCTCTATCTCTCTCTCTGCCCACTCTCTGCCATCTGTCTCTGTCTCTCTCTCTCTCTCTTTCTGCCATCTGTCTCTCTCTCTTTCTCTCTCTCTCTGCCCACTCTCTCTGTCTCTGTCTCTGTCTCTGTCTCTGTCTCTCTCTCTGTCTCTCTCTGTCTCTGTCTCTCTCTCTCTCTCTCTCTCTCTCTCTCTCTCTCTCTCTCTCTCTCTCTCTCTCTCTGTCTCTGTCTCTGTCTCTCTCTCTCTCTCTCTCTCTCTCTCTCTCTCTCTCTCTCTCTCTCTCTCTCTCTCTCTCTCTCTCTCTCTCTCTCTCTCTCTCTCTCTCTGTGCTCCTGGAGATCTCTTCCACTCTCCCAGGCTTAAACTCAGTCCCAGAGGGGATCGAGTGCTATATCACTTGGCAGTTTTAACAGTTAAAATTAGAAGGCCTGTCTGAAACATGCCCACAAGACACCAACAGATGTTGAGATTATTTATGTTATTTATGTTATTTATGTTATTTATGTTATTTATGTTATTTATGTTATTTATGTCCAATACTGTTTCTGAAAATATCTTTAGTATTTTCTGGACGTGTCCCATTTGACGTCAGTTACCTTTCTTAGCGCTGTTGTTTTACTTACATGGGTGTGAAGTTTATATGATCCATCTACGCTTGACTCAAGTAACTGATCTGGGTCAACCACTTGTAGATGTCCACACCACAAGCTACCAATTAACATGCCAAAACCCCAACGTTTTTTTTCCATCATTAGAGGACACGCTTGATTCCGCTTTCAATGCTTCTAAAGCGTGTTTTAATGAAGCACATAATGAGTAATATAAGGGGATAAATCGAGTTTGGTTTCATTGTTACTGTTTTAATTGAAGCGTTCTCCTCTCTCCGTACCTGCAGGCGTACCATGACCCCATGCTGAAGCTGTCCATTATGACAGAGCATGAACTCACCCAGATCTTCGGAACCCTGGACTCCCTCATTCCGTTGCATGAAGGTGAGAATGGAAGCTTGCAAAGTGTAGAACCACAGGATAGGGAATTGCAAGGAAACACAGTTGCTCACACAAACACAGAAGCCATCACACACAGAGTCACGTACGCACACAGGCACACACACACAGGCACACACACACACACGCACGCGCGTAGTTCTTACACCTAAAAGAGCCATTAGACAGAGGCTGAGACCTCTCCTCCCTCTCATCCCTCAGATCTGCTGAGTCGATTGCGAGAGGCCAGGAAACCAGACGGCTCTACAGAAACTGTGGGACACATTCTAGTGGACTGGGTAAGACCCCTGATGTTATAATGCTAATGTACTGGGTAAGACCCCTGACTTTATAATACTGTTATAATGCTAGTGGACTGGGTAAGACCCCTGATGTTATAATACTGTTATAATGCTAATGTACTGGGTAAGACCCCTGACTTTATAATACTGTTATAATGCTAGTGGACTGGGTAAGACCCCTGATGTTATAATACTGTTATAATGCTAATGTACTGGGTAAGACCCCTGACTTTATAATACTGTTATAATGCTAGTGGACTGGGTAAGACCCCTGACTTTATAATACTGTTATAATGCTAATGTACTGGGTAAGACCCCTGACTTTATAATACTGTTATAATGCTAGTGGACTGGGTAAGACCCCTGATGTTATAATACTGTTATAATGCTAGTGGACTGGGTAAGACCATTCATCCCCTTGATGTTATAATGCCATCAATTTACTTGAAACGTTTCTGAGGAAGGACTTCAGCCATCCAGAACCCCAAAACAGCTAGTTTACGAGGCAGCCTGAGATGTTTGTTTTCCATAATGGAGCTATCTTATAAAAACAGATTCATCCCCTGTGTCTTAAGGACCTTTTGACCTAGTTATTTTTTGATTCCCAATGATCTCTCTGTGTGTGTGTGTGTGTGTGTGTGTGTGTGTGTGTGTGTGTGTGTGTGTGTGTGTGTGTGTGTGTGTGTGTGTGTGTGTGTGTGTGTGTGTGTGTGTGTACTCAGAGCTCGGTCAGTTGACCTCAGGGGTTCACACAACAACTGTAGCTGTTGATGACCCAGAGAAACTTCTATTGGTGTGAAGTCAGGTTACCCTGTGTGGAGGTTAAAATCAAAGCTCTTAACTAACATGAAATGATAACTTCCTCACAATACGAGCAGTAACACTTTAGCTGGACAGTGAGCTGGAACCAGGCTAGTTCTGCTGTGTTGTGAAGTGTGTTAGTGTGTCCAGGGCTGTTTGTTAGTGTAAGGATGCTGAGCAGCTCCTCTACCATCCCTCCATCCCTACTTCCTGTTTACACTAGGTAGTTATGGAGGAAAACAATGCATGCTTGACAGGAACACGGAGAGCCTCCTCTCTGCTTCTCAGCTGTTTACTTGCCTTAGTCCCACCTCTCCTCTGAACTCTGTTCCACTGCAGAAAGATGTCAATGTGGTTGTATAATAGAGTACATGTTTCCCAAGTCCACTTCATTTCCATGGTAGATGACCTGGTTTAGGCCTTCAGTTATCTATCGGTTACATTAACACTGTGACATTGTTCTGGTTCTGACTGCACCAGCTCAGTGACATTCCTATAGTCTTCAATGTGATGTAGACCAGGTACAATATATATATTGAATAGATCTGGCGCTCCATTTAAAGATGAAGATACTTGTTGTATGGTAGACCTACACAGAGACTTGTTGTATAGTAGACCTACACAGAGACTTGTTGTATGGGAGACCTACACAGAGACTTGTTGTATGGGAGACCTACACAGAGACTTGTTGTATGGTAGACCGACACAGAGACTTGTTGTATGGGAGACCTACACAGAGACTTGTTGTATGGTAGACCGACACAGAGACTTGTTGTATAATAGACTTACACAGAGACTTGTTGTATGGTAGACCTACACAGAGCTAGAACTCAAATCAAATCAAATTTTATTTGTCACATGCGCAGAATACAACAGGTGTAGTAGACCTTACAGGGAAATGCTTACTTACAAGCCCTTAACCAACCAGTTTCATGAAAATACACCCCAAAAAAAGTAAGAAATAAAAGTAACAATAATTAAAGAGCAGCAGTAAAACAACAATAGCGAGGCTATATACAGGGGGTACCAGTACAGAGTCAATGTGGAGGCTATATACAGGGGGTACCGGTACAGAGTCAATGTGGAGGCTATATACAGGGGGTACCGGTACAGAGTCAATGTGGAGGCTATATACAGGGGTACCGGTACTGAGTCAATGTGGAGGCTATATACAGGGGGTACCACAGAGTCAATGTGGAGGCTATATACAGGGGGTACCGGTACAGTCAATGTGGAGGCTATATACAGGGGGTACCGGTACTGAGTCAATGTGGAGGCTATATACAGGGGGTACCAGTACAGAGTCAATGTGGAGGCTATATACAGGGGGTACCGGTACTGAGTCAATGTGGAGGCTATATACAGGGGGTACCAGTACAGAGTCAATGTGGAGGCTATATACAGGGGGTACCGGTACAGAGTGAATGTGGAGGCTATATACAGGGGGTACCAGTACAGGGTCAATGTGGAGGCTATATACAGGGGGTACCAGTACAGAGTCAATGTGGAGGCTATATACAGGGGGTACCGGTACAGAGTCAATGTGGAGGCTATATACAGGGGGTACCGGTACAGAGTCAGTGTGGAGGCTATATACAGGGGGTACCGGTACAGAGTCAATGTGGAGGCTATATACAGGGGTACCGGTACAGAGTCAATGTGGAGGCTATATACAGTGGGTACCGGTACAGAGTCAATGTGGAGGCTATATACAGGTGGTACCGGTACAGAGTCAATGTGGAGGCTATATACAGGGGGTACCGGTACAGAGTCAATGTGGAGGCTATATACAGGGGTACTGGTACAGAGTCAATGTGGAGGCTATATACAGGGGGTACCGGTACAGAGTCAATGTGGAGGCTATATACAGGGGGTACCGGTACAGAGTCAATGTGGAGGCTATATACAGGTGGTACCGGTACAGAGTCAATGTGGAGGCTATATACAGGTGGTACCGGTACAGAGTCAATGTGGAGGCTATATACAGGGGGTACCGGTACAGAGTCAATGTGGAGGCTATATACAGGTGGTACCGGTACAGAGTCAATGTGGAGGCTATATACAGGGGGTACCGGTACAGAGTCAATGTGGAGGCTATATACAGGTGGTACCGGTACAGAGTCAATGTGGAGGCTATATACAGGGGGTACCGGTACAGAGTCAATGTGGAGGCTGTATACAGGGGGTACCGGTACAGAGTCAATGTGGAGGCTATATACAGGTGGTACCGGTACAGAGTCAATGTGGAGGCTATATACAGGGGGTACCGGTACAGAGTCAATGTGGAGGCTATATACAGGGGTACTGGTACAGAGTCAATATGGAGGCTATATACAGGGGTACCAGTACAGAGTCAATGTGGAGGCTATATACAGGGGGTACCGGTACAGAGTCAATGTGGAGGCTATATACAGGGGTACCGGTACAGAGTCAATGTGGAGGCTAAATACAGGGGGTACCAGTACAGAGTCAATGTGGAGGCTATATACAGGGGGTACCAGTACAGAGTCAATGTGGAGGCTATATACAGGGGGTACCGGTACAGAGTCAATGTGGAGGCTAAATACAGGGGGTACCAGTACAGAGTCAATGTGGAGGCTATATACAGGGGGTACCAGTACAGAGTCAATGTGGAGGCTATATACAGGGGGTACCAGTGCAGAGTCAATGTGGAGGCTAAATACAGGGGGTACCAGTACAGAGTCAATGTGGAGGCTATATACAGGGGGTACAGGTACAGAGTCAATGTGGAGGCTATATACAGGGGGTACAGGTACAGAGACAATGTGGAGGCTATATACAGGGGGTACCAGTACAGAGTCAATGTGGAGGCTATATACAGGGGTACCGGTACAGAGTCAATGTGGAGGCTATATACAGGGGGTACCGGAACAGAGTCAATGTGGAGGCTATATACAGGGGGTACCAGTACAGAGTCAATGTGGAGGCTATATACAGGGGGTACCAGTACAGAGTCAATGTGGAGGCTATATACAGGGGTACCAGTACAGAGTCAATGTGGAGGCTATATACAGGGGTACCAGTACAGAGTCAATGTGGAGGCTATATACAGGGGGTACCAGTAAGAGGCAATGTGGAGGCTATATACAGGGGGTAACAGTACAGAGTCAATGTGGAGGCTATATACAGGGGGTACCAGTACAGAGTCAATGTGGAGGCTCTATACAGGGGGGTACCAAAACAGAGTCAATGTGTGGGGGCAACAGTTAGTCGAGGTAATTGAGGTACTATGTACATGTAGGTCAGGGTAAAGTGACTGTGCATAGATAATAAACAGAGAGTAGCATCAGTGTAAAAATAGGCGGAGGGGTGGGGGTGGGGGGGGGTCAATGCAAATAGTCCGGGTAGCCATTTAACTGTTCTGCAGTCTTATGGCTTGGGGGTAGAAGCTGTTAAGGAGCCTTTTGAACCTGGACTGTGTTTTCCTGTACAGCCTGCCTTGCAGAAAAAGACAACATTCTATGACTACAGTGGCTGGAGTCTTTGACGATTTTTAGGGCCTTCCTCTCCCACTGCCTGGTATAGAGTTCCTGGGTGGCATTGAGGGGGAATAGGCGTTGTTGTTCCCTCTTTACAGCTGTCTTGGGACCATGATAGTTTGTTGGTGATGTGGACACCAAGGATCTTAATGATGGTGTTGGAGTATGCTTGGCCACACAGTTATGGGTGAACAGGGAGTACAGGAGGGTACTAAGCACGCACTCCTAAGGGGCCTCCGTGTTGAGGATCAGTGTGGCAGATGTGTTGTTACCATCCCTCACCACCTGGGGGCGGCTGTCAGGAAGTCCAGAATCCAGTTGCAGAGGTAGGTGTTTTATCCCAGGGTCATTAGCTTATTGATGAGCTTTGAGGGCACTATGGTGTTGAACGCTGAGCTGTAGTCAATGAACAGCATTCTCACGTAAGGTGTTCCTTTTGTCCAGGAGGGAAAGGGCAGTGTGGAGGGTAATAGAGATTGCATCATCTGTGGATCTGTTGGGGCGGTATGCGAATTGGAGTGGGTCTAGGGTTTCCTGGGATGATGGTGTTGATGTGAGCCATGACCATCCTTTCAAAGCACTTCATAGCCACAGACGTGAGTACTACGGTTCGGTAGTCATTTAGACAGGTTATTTTGGCGTTCTTGGGCACAGGGACTATGGTGGTCTGCTTGAAACATGTAGGTATTACAGACTCGGTCAGGGACAGGTAGAAAATGTCAGTGAAGACACTTGCCAGTTGGTCCGCACATGCTCTGACTACAAGTCCTGTAGCCTTGTGAATGTTGACCTGTTTAAAGGTTTTACTCACATCGGCTACGGAGAATGTGAGCACAGGCTAGCCAAAAGGCAGGCTAGCCTAGCTAAATAGGCAGGCTAGCCAAGCTAAATAGGCAGGCTAGCCAAGCTAAATAGGCAGGCTAGCCAAGCTAGGCAGGCTAGCCTAGCTAAATAGGCAGGCTAGCCAAGCTAAATAGGCAGGCTAGCCAAGCTAAATAGGCAGGCTAGCCAAGCTAAATAGGCAGGCTAGCCAAGCTAAATAGGATGACTAAAGACAGTACAGTATGGGGAGAACAGAGATAAAGTTGTCTGGCTGGATGTTACTGCCTGAGCAGGATGAGATGATGACTTTAAGGAATGAAAAGTAATAAAGTCGGCAAATAAAAACTGAGCACAACTGAAATATTTGATCAGATATCGAAAACCGTGAGACTTGTTTTTTCATCCAACCTCAAAAATAATTATGGGCGCTGTACTGCAGCGCCAGCTGTGCCACCAGAGACTCTGGGTTCGCGCCCAAGCTCTGTCGTAACCGGCCGCGACCGGGAGGTCCGTGGGGCGACGCACAATTGGCCCAGCATCGTCCGGGTTAGGGAGGGCTTGGCCGGTAGGGATGTCCTTGTCTCATCGCGCACCAGCGACTCCTGTGGCGGGCCGGGCGCAGTGCGTGCTAACCAAGGTTGCCAGGTGCACGGTGTTTCCTCCGACATATTGGTGCGGCTGGCTTCCGGGTTGGATGCGCGCTGTGTTAAGAAGCAGTGCGGCTTGGTTGGGTTGTGTATCGGACTACGCATGACTTTCAACCTTCATCTCCCCCGAGCCCGTACGGGAGTTGTAGCGATGAGACAAGATAGTAGCTACTAAACAATTGGATACCACGAAATTGGGGAGAAAAAGGGGTAAAATTCAAAAATATATAAATAATAGTAATTATGGAACATACACACTGCATAAGAGATCCTGCAATAAATATTAACTTGACTGAAGGAGAAACTCAATTACTGACCTCCCTCTCACTCTCTCTCCCTCCTCCCTCCACCAGTTACCATGTCTGGACTCCTACAACTCATACTGCAGTAACCAGGTGGCAGCCAAAGCTCTGCTGGACCATAAGAAGCAGGATCACCGGGTGCATGACTTCCTGCAGCGCTGCCTGGAGTCGCCCTTTAGCAGGAAGCTGGACCTGTGGAACTTCCTGGATATACCCAGGAGCCGTCTGGTCAAATACCCTCTGCTGCTCAGGGAGATCCTCAAACACACACCTAACGACCATCCGGACCGTCAACACCTGGATGAGGCAGTGAGTGGATCTGGTGATAGACATGAATGTGTAAACACACACAACCCCCACTAACACCCCCCCCACACACACACAACACCCCCCACTAACACTCCCCCCTAACCCCTCACTAACACCCACACACACACACACACCACACCCCCACACACACACAACCCCCACTAACACTCCCTCCCCCACACAAAACCCCACCCCCCCCCACCACCCCCCACACACACACACAACCCCCCACACACACACAAACCCCCACTAACACCCCCCCCCACACACACACACACCCCCCACTAACACTCCAACCCCCCACACACACACACACACACCGTACCCCCCACACACACACACCCCCCCACTAACACCCCCCCCACACACACATAACCCCCACTAACTAACACCCCCCCACACACACACACAACCCCCACTAACACCCCCCACACACACAAACACAACCCCCACTAACACCCCCCCACACACACACACACACACAAAAAACTTAAATCACACTTTTCATTCCCTCTTCTTGTCACCAGATCAACATGATCCAGAGCATCGTGGCTGAGATCAACACCCAGACGGGTGAGTCTGAGTGTCGCTTCTACAAGGAGCGTCTCCTCTATCTGGAAGACAGCCAGAGAGACCTGCTCATTGACAGCTCCCGCATCCTCAGCTGTCACGGGGAACTGAAGAACAACAGGGGCGCTGTGAGTAGAGCTGCCTAGCATCTATCACTATTAACGCTTTGGAGTGTAACACACAGCAGACCTGCTACACCACACAGCTATAAAAACTTACAATAACAGGTAGCTTTCGTCATGCAAACACAATGCAAACACGACTCAGTGTAGCAGCTCTTTAGCGGTAAAACGGCATGGCAACATCTGCTGACAGGGAGTTCAAATGCATACTAACACTCTACTGCTAGGTACGCCTTCTGATGTACTGTAAGTAAGGTCAACGCTGAGGATATTTCTTTAGCATTGAATGAGGCACAGTTTTACGTTTGTACTGTACAGGGATATGAATGACCTCTAAATCCACACAGACCTGTGATGGTACGAGCAAACCCGCTAACCATGACCCCTAAAGCACCACACTCTGTCACCACATATCAATATGTCTACTGGGGTCAGGGGTCCGCTCTGAGAGCATTGGTTCACCTGTAGGCCCCCGCTGAGTCACTACAGACCCTGGTTCGATTCCAGGCTGTATCACACCCAGCCGTGTTTGGGAGTCCCGTAGGGGGGTGCATAATTGGTCTAGACTTTGTAAGGGTTAGGGTTTGTCCGGATTAGGGTTTGGCCGGGGTAGGGTTTGGCCGGGGTAGGGTTTGTCCGGGTTAGGGTTTGGCCGGGGTAGGGTTTGGCCGGGGTAGGGTTTGTCCGGGTTAGGGTTTGGCCGGGTAGGGTTTGACCGGGGTAGGGTTTGTCCGGGGTAGGGTTTGTCCGGGTTAGAGTTTGGCCGGGGTAGGGTTTGTCCGAGGTAGGGTTTGGCCGGGGTAGGGTTTGGCCGAGGTAGGGTTTGGCCGAGGTAGGGTTTGTCCAGGTTAGGGTTTGCCCGGGGTAGGCTTTGGCCGGGTAGGGTTTGGCCGGGGTAGGGTTTGTCCGGGTTAGGGTTTGGCCGGGGGATTGGCGGGATCGGGGTAGGATTTGGCCGGGGTAGGGTTTGGCCGGGGTAGGGTTTGGCCGGGGTAGGCCATCACTGTAAATAAGAATTTGTTCTTAACTGACATGCCTAGTTAAATAAAGGTAAAATATATAAATAAATTAAATAAAGGTGAAAAATAAAGAGAATGAAACATATCATCACGTGCATAGTGTGTGTTTAGAAAAAAACATTATCTCGTGACATGCTGAGAAGATGATTGGGCTCTGGGTGCCGAAGTGAGGAAAAAACATAACGTTGTGGACTGTCAGTCAGAGTGAGGGGCCGTAACATTCGTTTCATCTCCTCCCTTCAACCAAAGCCTTTAATTTGGGTTTTGTTCACCATGTTTGTGCAGCATGGTACAAATTGGAAGCACCTGGTCACGTGTCGTTAGATGTTAGACGTTGTATATATCCTGATTCATCATGGGGTAGTAGTAGCATACTGGTGGTTTGGGTTTGATACGGTTCAGTTCCCACCATCGCTCCTGCTTCAGCCCAGCAGTAATGACAGGGTAGTGGTGGTGTGGAGAGGGATGGAGAGAGTGGGAGGGGGAAAGAGGGAAGGAGAGAAGGAGGGAGAGAGGGAGTAATCCCAGGAAAGGAGAGACAGAAGGCTATTAATCAGGCTGTGTTACGCTAGCTCACCATGACCGACCCAAGCGGAGGCACTCACAGCCTTTCGGAAAGAGGGAAGGAGAGACAGAAGGCTATTAATCAGGCTGTGCTACGCTAGCTCACCATGACCGACCCAAGCGGAGGCACTCACAGCCTTTCGGAAAGAGGGAAGGAGAGACAGAAGGCTATTAATCAGGCTGTGCTACGCTAGCTCACCATGACCGACCCAAGCGGAGACACTCACAGCCTTTCGGGAAGAGGGAAGGAGAGACAGAAGGCTATTAATCAGGCTGTGCTACGCTAGCTCACCATGACCGACCCAAGCGGAGGCACTCACAGCCTTTCGGAAAGAGGGAAGGAGAGACAGAAGGCTATTAATCAGGCTGTGCTACGCTAGCTCACCATGACCGACCCAAGCGGAGGCACTCACAGCCTTTCGGAAAGAGGGAAGGAGAGACAGAAGGCTATTAATCAGGCTGTGCTACGCTAGCTCACCATGACCGACCCAAGCGGAGGCACTCACAGCCTTTCGGAAAGAGGGAAGGAGAGACAGAAGGCTATTAATCAGGCTGTGCTACGCTAGCTCACCATGACCGACCCAAGCGGAGGCACTCACAGCCTTTCGGAAAGAGGGAAGGAGAGACAGAAGGCTATTAATCAGGCTGTGCAACGCTAGCTCACCATGACCGACCCAAGCGGAGGCACTCACAGCCTTTCAGGTCCGGTGGGGAAAAACAGTGAAACATTACCATATTGTGTTATAACAATCAACCAATAAATCCACATGTATTATATGGAACAATGACTAAAGCCATTACACTAAAGATCTGCACATTCATTCAGCTATTTTTCTATTGCCCATTTTTGTTTTTATCAACTGTTAATATGAGAAGAATAGAAGCCTACAGGTCGTTAGAATCTAGGTGAGGTCGGGTCAGAGTGACTCACAGTCGCCTAACATGGCCTTTGTCTCTGTCTATCTGCAGTAAAGTGTTGTTATTTAAGGAGGAACACTGACACAGAGAAAGACAAACATATGAAAGTTTCTCTTGTTTCCTCTTGTCACGCTGGTTTCACCTAAACCAGCCCATTGAAACCTGAGGGTCTTCATTCAGACACACAGAGCCTGTACTCACATCCGCCACAGATGTTCGGTTCCTTTATGCTCAACCATGACCGGCTTGTGTTCTACATTAGACTCGTTCTTATACCATCTTATAACGGTATCTCAGAAAGGTAAAGAGTTGATATAAGTGAAACTGTAAATGTTGAGAGAAGACCGATCCCTGTTTGATGGAGTGTTGTTAGTGGGTGTTCTATCGTCAGGGTTCACTGTATTCTTACTCAACACAACCCTGGGTGCCTCTACATCACATCTCTGCTAAAGTCTGTTACAACAGTATAGAACTTCTTTGTCTCTACTCCCTTAAGTCTTCCAGTGTTTAGTAAACACTGGTCCTCTTAAATCAAACAGTGGAAGTGTTACAGGAACACATCATCCCTTCCTACTCCAGTTCTCAGTTCTCTTATGGATCATGCAGTGGCAGCTCATGAAGCCATTCATCACATGGAAAGGAAGAAAATGGGCCAAAGTATCTCTGAGACTTGTGTATGAAATAGAGCATGTAAACTGGAGTGTGTTTAAAGTAAAGATACCACCCATGCTGGTGTTGTTCGTTCTATTTTTTAGTCTGAGGAGTTTGATTTTCTGAGAGTAGTTGGCCTGCCGCTGAAATATCTGGCCCTGTTTGGTCCAATGACCTTATTTCCAATGTAGCTATGAATTGTATTGTGTTATGGTGTATTGCATTTTTTGTTATTGACTACTGCTGCCTCCAGAGCTCCCTTGATAAATATATTCTAATGAGATCCCATTGAGTAACCTGGATAAATATGTTTTAAATAAGGAAAAAGCAGCAGACCCTTACGCCTTCCTTTCCCCTCTTTCTCCAGAAGCTGCATGTGTTCCTGTTCCAGGACGTGCTGGTCATAACCAGGGCCATCACCCACAGCGAGCAGCTGCACTACCAGCTGTACCGCCAGCCCATCTCAGTCAGAGAGCTGCAGTGGGAGGACCTGCAGGACGGGGAGATCCGTCTGGGGGGCTCCATCAGAGGGGCCTTCAGCAACAACGAGAGGAGTGAGTGTTTAATCCATAGAATTACATATAGAACATTGGAATATGAATTATAGGATCTCTATGGTTTATCCCTAGTGGATAACGACTGTGGCCGCCGATAACTGGAGCATGACACCCCTATCCTATTAATAATAACTAGAGCCTGACACCCCTATCCTATTAATAATAACTAGAGCCTGACACCCCTATCCTATTAATAATAACTAGAGCCTGACACCCCTATCCTATTAATAATAACTAGAGCCTGACACCCCTATCCTATTAATAATAACTAGAGCCTGACACCCCTATCCTATTAATAGTTACTGGAGCCTGACACCCCTATCCTATTAATAATAACTAGAGCCTGACACCCCTATCCTATTAATAATAACTAGAGCCTGACACCCCTATCCTATTAATAATAACTAGAGCCTGACACCCCTATCCTATTAATAATTACTGGAGCCTGACACCCCTATCCTATTAATAATGTGGTCATTAACTTGGAATCAGCCTGTATCTAACTTCATCTCTCCTCTCCTTTCCCACATCAGCCAAAAACTTCTTCAGAGTGTCGTTTCATAGTGGCGGCCAGCTCCAGTCCCACTCGTTCCAAGCCAGCGATGCCTTCAACAAACAGCAGTGGCTCAACTGCATCCGCCAGGCCAAAGGGGCCGCTGAGTCGGCCGTGGGGGTGGGGATTCCTGTAGGGGTGGGAACCAGTAGCAGTGACCCAGACCCCCGTCCAAGCCTACTCAGCCCCCAGAGACCTCTGAGTCCTACAACACCTCCCCTCTCAGGAGCACTGGCCCCCCAGCCAGAGAGCATGGACCACAGTGACAGTGACTCGTCTGTAGACTCTCCAGATTGTAGCATGGACATGGACACGGCCGAGGCTTCTGACTCCACCACAGGCTGGCCTGGCTCTGCCCAGATGGACCAAACAGACTCTAGTAGCAGCAGCAGGCCAGCAGAAGTGTGACCACTGGGGTGTCAAGGCTACACCTGGGCAGTATTGGTGGTAACATGGCGATGTTCTTTATATGCGGGAGGGAGGCAACACAGTGGGTGGATATTGTAGAGCACTTCTTTTCTCTACCCCTTTTTTTCATTTGTTGTTTTTCTCTTAACTTTCTTTCTATGAGACAGTGGTGTAGTCTATAGCAGTGGTATCCATGTGTCTTAGCTGTGACTGGCAGGTCTACTATGGATGTCTACATGGAGAGGAAGGCAGCCATGACTGGGACCTCAGGACAGTATTGTTGTTGTTGCTCCTGCTCTGACTCTTGACCTCTGCTGTGGGTGGAGTCCTCCTACCCTACAGACAGGCTCCTCTCATCACCTTCTCACCACAACTAGAAACACTGCCACCACCTCTTATCCCACTGCACTACTACTGTGGTCTCCCAGAGCAAAGAGAATACATGGATGATATTCTTTTTATATATATAGAATATATTGTATGTAGGAATCTAGAGAATCTGTTGCGTTTGCAATAATTGACCCAGTCAAAATGACCAGAAGAATGTTTTCAAAGACAATCAATATGATGATATGTTGTTGTTGTTGTTGTTAGGACTTGACATGGAGTTAGAGTTTATTTTGTTAAGGATGGGTTACAACAGTGTTATTGGGGCATAGTTGTTTGCTACAGATTCTTCCCACATCTTGGCCAGAACTATGATGTTCCAGAACTATGGCGTTCCAGAACTATGGCGTTCCAGAACTATGGTGTTCCAGAACTATGGCGTTCCAGAACTATGGCGTTCCAGATCTAGGGCGTTCCAGATCTAGGGCGTTCCAGATCTATGTCGTTCCAGATCTATAGCGTTCCAGATCCATGGCGTTCCAGAGGTCAGCAATTGGCATCTAGAACTGGCCTCTTGGTAATGTAACCTAGTATAAACACATCACTCAGAGGGGAGAGCTGTTATTATTGGTGGGTCAAGCTGGTTTGATTAATTGGGTGTTTATTTTTTATATCCTGTCTAAAGTTAAATTCTGCATTGGTGGGAAAGGGCTCATAAGTGAGCATTCACTGTAGTCTACACCTGTTGTATTCTGCGCATGTGACCATTTTTTTTTATTTTAAATTAATATGAGTTCAAAAAAAATGATAGGACCACCTATTTCTCCACAAGTAGGAAGTGGGAACAGAAGCATTTTACAGCATGTAAACAGCCCTTCCTGGAGGAAGCAAGATTCTCCGTGGTGTTAAGAGTCAATGTCTTACAGAGAAGCTTTGTATTAAAAACAGTATTACATTAATTGCTTTTAGTGTGTTTTAGTAGTGTCAGGTTTTTATCACCCACAAAGTTCTTTACTCACTGGACATTTTTGTAAAAAGCGATGCTGAGACTTTTGTATGGTTTAAAGAAGTAGTCGCATGTGTCATAGCTAAACTCAGACCAGTCCTCTGTCACTGGGTGCTCTCGGTGTTGAACTGATAAACTAGGACTGCTAAATCATTGGCAAAAATGTGTACGTGTCGGGTAATTATAATCTTGTGCAAGTTTACTTGTGGGGCCTCATGTTCTCTTTCAGTTGAATAGAATGTCACGTGTTAAAAAAGGAATCAGTTTGACCAAGTAATCACTAAAAGAAATATCCAAAATACAGTATATTCTTTTATTGTTTTGTTTTTTAAAGAAATGTATTGAAATGTATTCTTTAGGATGTCTATTTATAGTAATTGTTTTCTATGAATTAATGTTATATGCTTTTGTTTGGTTCATGCTGGAGACTAGAGGTGAGAATTATGGTTGTACAGGGAGATATGGGACTGGGAAGGGCCTAAAGAACTAGACTGGAAAAGAAGGGTTTCAGAACTAGCTACTTAAGTGGCTGTAGGCTATGTAAACCTTCAGACACATGGACTTGAAAGGAAAAGAGACTATATTGAAATATGATATATGAACTGACTGAAAAAGACTGACACGAACATGTATAACCTAATGGAATTTAGACTGTACCAAATAAAAGATATGAACCAAACCATATTTGTCATGTTTATTATGGTCTGTTGTGATATTAAGCTATATTCCATGTAATGACTTATCATTTTTCCCATGTAGCTGTGATCAAGAAAGTCCATTTCTAGCTATAAAATGCAATCGCTATTTCACTGATAAGATTTTTACAATACATGACAGTACATCAATACCTTAGCAGATACTGGCTAGACTCATGACAAGATACTGCAGTTGTGATTTTACTACCTTTAAATCCCTCTGTGTAACAACATGTTAGTCAAAATAATAAAAAAATATAAATGTTTTATTGTCACATACACCGGATAGGTGCAATAAAATGTGTTGTTTTACAGGGTCATACAATGTATTACTACAATATAATGAGAGTTTAGAAAGAAACAATAAGAGTTACATATATATATATATATAGGAAAGACACCAAGTGACAAAAAAAATTACTATTTACACACTATTCATATATACATATTAATATTATTGTATACAGTACAGTTAAATTAGATATTTAGAAAGAATTACAACAATGTATAAGATTAGAGGATTTTTTTGTGTGAACTTACAATAAAGTAAAATGCCTCAACTATATTGGTAAACATCATACACAAAGAGAGTGAATTATACCGTCATGGCATGGAACATAATGGCCCAACTGTTGGAGATGCTGATTACCCCTCCTCATGGGGCCTCTCTTAGCCAATAGTAGTGGCTGGGGCCCTCTTAGAAGGCTACCACAGGTGAGAAAGGCCTAATCAGACAAGTGTGTTGGTGTATGTCCCCTGAGCCCTGGTTAAATGGTTGCTTTAATTCCCATTTGTCATGATGCAATCACATGCAATCAGACCAAGGAGAAGACAGACACATGTTAGTTTGGATGTCAGTTTGTTTTTGCTTTCTTTACAACTCCTTATGGAATTGTCAGGCCAAGAGCACAAACAGATCTGGGACCAGGCTAGACACAGTGCCCCTGTTCCCCAGAGAGAAAGCCTTATTGGTGGGCTTCCAGGCATTGGCGTACCTTGTCTCCCAAGGGCCTCACCTCATGCCAGCTCAGGTTTCTTTTGTCCATCTGTGCATCAGGACAACAAAACAAATAAGTATGTCATTCAAGAGCTGATTATTTTAGTCAGTAACTACGTGGAAGGAGACAGTACTTGTGAATATTTCGGAAACACAAATGTAAAAAAGATATACAATTAAATAGAACAAGCTACTCTTGTATAATGACTTCATATATCTCACGTGTAAAATGTAATATAAAGCGAGCCATCATGCCGTTCGTTCATATACCCGCAAGTGGCGCTAAAACCCTTCGCATAAAACCCAACGCATCGATTGCCTGATCCCGCAGCGTCAGCGGTGGTGTTGGGGGGGAGCAAGGCAATCCGTGCGTCGAAAACGTCAGTGAAGCAGCATGGCGGAGATGTGGTTGGAGTGTCTGTGCTCTGAGTGTGTGGGGAAAAAACACTCTCAGCCGATTTAACAAGAAAGATCAGTGTCTATTGCATTTTTTTTTTTTGTTGTCAAATAAGTGTTTATCTAAGATGGAGAGCCACAGTGGTGGCAGCGTCCCTGCATCGAAATACAGCTCAGTGAAATATTACATCCCACCCGAGACTTACGTTACACCAAGTCAAGATGGCGAGCACTCTGGTACCGAGCAAGCTGGTGGTACCGAGACTAGACCGAGAACTGGAGTGTCTTCTACTCAATATATTCCAAAGGCGGGGGACCGCTTGAACTTTCAAATACCGAGAAAGAACAAAGAAAAGAGAGGTAGCTACTTTCTCAATAGCTAAATTCGCCGTATATGCTAGCTAGCTGATGTTTTCCCACATTTAAATAATGCTAACGTTACTGCATGCTAGCTGGTAGCTAAGCTAGCTAGCTAGTTGTAAACAAACTGTATTCCATCTGTCTGATCATTGAATTTGACCCCGTTCAGCAAATAACTAGAGGGTAACGTTAGCTTGTTAATTTAGCATGTTCTTCGCTAAGGTCACCTGCTTTTATTGCACCTGAAATTGAAACATGGTTTAGCTGGTCAGGTAGCTACTTTAGCTAGGTAGTCATTGGAGTGTAGAGTGGAGGTGGGCACTACATGAGAGTTGTGTTAGTTCGATGTCTTGTGTGAAATGTGCATGCTGTTAGCCTACATCTTTACACACCGTTTCAGCAGGTAACGTTAGCACGCTGGTAGTCTTTGTTTGGACACACCCACAGTCCCTGACTTTGGATCCTAAATACAGGGAACAAGTCCGAGACAACCTGTTCTACAGGACACAATTTAGAGGTACAATTTCTCGAGACCCAATTAGTCAGTATGTCGTAGTGTTTTGTATGTTATCGATAGAAAAAAATGTTGGATCAGAATAATATATATTTGATTTGATTTGTTACTCTGAAAAGTGTACTCTGGGTGTGTTTTTATTGCCGGGCAATTTCTAGCCCTTGATCATCTTTGTTCCGTTACACTCGTAAGATTATTCAGACCCCTTGACTTTATCCACATTTGTTACGTTACTGTTTTTACTATAAAATTAATTAAAATATTTGTTTTCCTCAATCTACACACAATACCCCATAATGACAAAGCTAAAACAGATTTAGAACATTTTGCAAATCTATTAAAAAACCCAGAAATACCTTATTTACATAGGTTTTCAGGCCCTTTGCTATGAAACTCGAAATTGAGCTCAGGTGCATCCTGTTTCTATTGATCATCCTTGAGATGATTGGAGTCCACCTGTGGTAAATTATATTGATTGGACGTGATTTGGTAATGCACACACCTGTCTATATAAGGTCCCACAGTTGAAAGTACATTTCAGAGCAAAAACCAAGCCATGAGGTCAAAGGAATTGTCCGTAGAGCTCCGAGACGGGATTGTGTCAAGGGACAGCTCTGGGGAAGGGTACCGAAAAATGTCTGCAGCATTGAAGGTTCCCACGAATACAGTGGCCTCCATCATTCTTAAATCGAAGACTTTTGAAATCACCAAGACTCTTCCTAGTGCTAGCCGCCCGCCCAAACTGAGCAATCAGGGGAGAAAGGGCTTTATCAGGGACGTGGCCAAGAATCCAATGGTCACTCTGACAGAGCTCCAGAGTTCCTCTGTGGAGATGGGAGAACATTCCAGAAGGACAACCATCTCTGCAGCACTCCACCAATCAGGCCTGTATGATAAAGTGGCCAGACAGAAGCCACTCCTCAGTAAAAGGCACATGAGAGCACGCTTAGTTTGCCAAAAGGCACCTAAAGGACTCAGACCATGAGAAACAAGATTCTCTGGTCTGATGAAATCAAGAGAAGCCAGGTTTCCTCCAGCATCATGTCTGTAGGAAACCTGGCACCATCCCTACGGTGAAGTACAGTGGTGGCAGCATCTTGCTGTGGGGATATGTTTTAGCGGCAGGGCCTGGGAGACTAGTCGGGATCGAGGGAACGGTGAACAGAGCAAAGTAAGAACAAAGTTCAAATCAAATCAAATTTTATTTGTCACATACACATGGTTAGCAGATGTTAATGCGAGTGTAGCGAAATGCTTGTGCTTCTAGTTCCGACAATGCAGTAATAACGAGCAAGTAATCTAACTAACAATTCCAAAAAAAACTACTGTCATACACAGTGTAAGGGGATAAAGAATATGTACATAAGGATATATGAATGAGTGATGGTACAGAGCAGCATAGGCAAGATACAGTAGATGATATCGAGTACAGTATATACATATGAGATAAGTATGTAAACCAAGTGGCATAGTTAAAGTGGCTAGTGATACATGTATTACATAAGGATGCAGTCGATGATATAGAGTACAGTATCAACGTATGCATATGAGATGAACAATGTAGGGTAAGTAACATTATATAAGGTAGCATTGTTTAAAGTGGCTAGTGATATATTTACATCATTTCCCATCAATTCCCATGATTAAAGTGGCTGGAGTAGAGTCAGTGTCATTGACAGTGTGTTGGCAGTAGCCACTCAATGTTAGTGGTGGCTGTTTAACAGTCTGATGGCCTTGAGATAGAAGCTGTTTTTCAGTCTCTCGGTCCCAGCTTTGATGCACCTGTACTGACCTCGCCTTCTGGATGGCAGCGGGGTGAACAGGCAGTGGCTCGGGTGGTTGATGTCCTTGATGATCTTTATGGCCTTCCTGTAGCATCGGGTGGTGTAGGTGTCCTGGAGGGCAGGTAGTTTGCCCCCGGTGATGCGTTGTGCAGACCTCACTACCCTCTGGAGAGCCTTACGGTTGAGGGCGGTGCAGTTGCCATACCAGGCGGTGATACAGCCCGCCAGGATGCTCTCGATTGTGCATCTGTAGAAGTTTGTGAGTGCTTTTGGTGACAAGCCGAATTTCTTCAGCCTCCTGAGGTTGAAGAGGCGCTGCTGCGCCTTCCTCACGATGCTGTCTGTGTGAGTGGACCAATTCAGTTTGTCTGTGATGTGTATGCCGAGGAACTTAAAACTTGCTACCCTCTCCACTACTGTTCCATCGATGTGGATGGGGGTGTTCCCTCTGGTGTTTCCTGAAGTCCACAATCATCTCCTTAGTTTTGTTGACGTTGAGTGTGAGGTTATTTTCCTGACACCACACTCCGAGGGCCCTCACCTCCTCCCTGTAGGCCGTCTCGTCGTTGTTGGTGATCAAGCCTACCACTGTTGTGTCGTCCGCAAACTTGATGATTGAGTTGGAGGCGTGCATGGCCACGCAGTCGTGGGTGAACAGGGAGTACAGGAGAGGGCTCAGAACGCACCCTTGTGGGGCCCCAGTGTTGAGGATCAGCGGGGAGGAGATGTTGTTGCCTACCCTCACCACCTGGGGGCGGCCCGTCAGGAAGTCCAGTACCCAGTTGCACAGGGCGGGGTCGAGACCCAGGGTCTCGAGCTTGATGACGAGCTTGGAGGGTACTATGGTGTTGAATGCCGAGCTGTAGTCGATGAACAGCATTCTCACATAGGTATTCCTCTTGTCCAGTTGAATGAGGCTGTAAAGTAACGTAACAAAAATGTAGAAAAAGTCTAGGGCTCGTTAAACTTTCAGAATGCATTATAAGTAATTGGATGAAGACAGACAGAAAACAGAGGGAACGCGTGCTAATTAGACAATCATGCTCCGAACACCTGTGTGTGTATTGGAAGAAGGAAGCCAGGAACGTGTTGTAACTGAAAAATACTGTCCGCTGCAACTGTATTAAAGCAGGTTGAAACAGCCTACAGTAAGTGTATATTTTGCATTTGTGAAATTATTTTGTGATTTGAAAGGGAAGGCTTTATGATTCTATCACAATTTCAAATAAAATTGTATTAGTCACATGCACCGAATACAACAGGTGTAGACCTAACAGTGAAATGCTTACTTATGAGCCCCTAACCGACAGTGCAGTTTCAAATAATATGAATAAGAATAAGAGATACAAGTAATTAAAGGGTAGAGTTCATTAAAGTTACTATGCATAGATAATAACAGAGTGGCAGTGGTGTGGAGAGGATGTGAATAGTCTGGGTAGCCATTTGACTAGATGTTCAGGAGTCTTGGGGGGTAGAAGCTGTTTAGAAGCCTCTTGGATTTGGCACTCCGGTACCGCTTGCCGTGTGGTAGCGGAGAGAACAGTCTCTATGACTAGGGTGGCCACTACCCTCTGTAGTGCCTTGCGGTGGGAGGCAGAGCAGTTGCCACACCAGGCAGTGATGCAACCAGTCAGGATGCTTTCGATGGTGCAGCTGTAGAACCTTTTGAGGATCTGAGGTCTGAGGACCCAGGCCAAATCTTTTCAGTCCCTGAGCGGGAATAGGTTTTGTTGTGCTCTCTTCACTACTGTCTTGGTGTGTTTTGACCATGTTAGTTTGTTGGTAGTATGGACACCAAGGAACTTGAAGGTCTCAACCTGCTGCACTGCAGCCCCGTCGATGAGAATGGGGGTGTGCTCGGTCCTCTTTCCTGTAGTCCACAATCATAGCTCTAGCACCACACAGCCAGGTCTCTGACCTCCCTATAGGCTTTCTTGTTGTTGTCGGTGATCAGGCCTACCACTGTTGTCATCGGCAAATGTAATGATGGTGTTGGAGTTGTGCCTGGCCGTGCAGTCATGAGTGAACAGGGAGTATAGAAGGGGGCTGAGCACGCACCCCTGAGGGGCCCCTGTGTTGAGGATCAGCGTGGCGGATGTGTTGTCACCTAGCCTTACCATCTGGGGGAGGCTCAACAGGAAGTCCAGGATCCAGTTGCAGAGGGAGGTGTTTAGTCCCAGGGTCCTTAGCTTATTGATGAGCTTTGAGGGCACTATGGTGTTGAACGCTGAACTGTAGTCAATGAATAGCATTTTCACGTTAGGTGTTCCTTTTGTCCAGGTGGGAAAGGGCAGTGTGGGGTGAAATAGAGATTGCGTCATCTGTGGATCTATTGGGGCGGTATGCCAATTGGAGTGGGTCCAGGGGTTTCTGGGATGATGGTGTTGAACAGCTGCACTGTTCTTCCAAGTAAACAAGTTTTTGTAAAATGTTCAGTGTGAATTGTTAAAAGTAGTCATTGTACATAGAGTTGTATGGTTTGTTTTTACTCTGCAATCATTGGTTTTTGTTTGGCCATCTTTAAATGAAAAATCTGAGTCTCCGTGTCACTCTCTATTATCATGTAATTGCCCTGCTGTTATCACAATTTCTGCAGAGCGTATTGGAGTAGGATTGCAGAGCTGTCTTTCAGTCATCCCCGGTTGCGAGATGCACTATTGAGAGCCAATTGTAGCCGCCTGCGCACATTTGTTGATATTACTTGTTAATTAGTGAATTATTTGCAAAGTTATACCATATTTTTGGTCAGCAAACAGGCTTCGTACAGTCATGAAATTCCTGGAAAAATCATGGTGTGTGTATTCAGCTGCTTGTGTGCAAACGTGAGTGGGCCAGAGGAGGGAGAGAGATTAGATAGCCAATTCAACACATATTGTTTATGCTGGATTGCAGGGGCGCAACTTTGGTTTTAGAAGTGGGAGGGGTGTAACAATTATTTTTACCCAGTCGGGTAAACACTCAACAGCCTACCCAACCTCTCGGAGGCGTCCACATGGTCCTGAAGCACACCGTTGCCTTGTTTTGTATCATATTCCAATGCTAAAACTGGGGGGATGACAAAAATGCTAATGTCCCCAGTGAAAGTTGCACCCCTGCCGGCTAGTTCTCGGTAGTTAACTATTTAGCCATTATCATGTATTAATCTAATTGTCATGTCCGATTTCCTAAACTTTCCATCGGCGTAACCGCAAATGGTGACACGCAATTGATGAAAAAACGCTGCTTAGCCTAATCAGGTTGTAAACCGCATCTCCAGAGGCCAATATTGGGAGCTGAGAAATTACTGACACTGTTGAATAGAGGGGAATCCCCTATATTCAACATTGGTCATGTCATTCTGACAACTTTAAAATATATTCCTAGAATAACCTAATTTAAAAATATCTCCCGTACTTGTCGAAGGGACAAGTGGCAAAAAAATAAAAAATCGCACCCTGTGTATGTACAGTGGGGCAAAGTATTTAGTCAGCCACCAATTGTGCAAGTTCTCCCACTTAAAAAGATGAGAGAGGCCTGTAATTTTCATCATAGGTACACTTCAACTATGACAGACAAAATGAGAAGGAAAAAAAATCCAGAAAATTACATTGTAGGATTTTTAATGAATTTATTTGCAAATTATGGTGGAAAATAAGTTTTTGGTCAATAACAAAAGTTTATCTCAATACTTTGTTATATACCCTGTGTTGGCAATGACAGAAGTCAAACGTTTTCTGTAAGTCTTCACGAGGTTTTCACACACTGTTGCTGGTATTTTGGCCCATTCCTCCATGCAGATCTCCTCTAGAGCAGTGATGTTTTGGGGCTGTTGCTGGGCAACACGGACTTTCAACTCCCTCCAAAGATGTTCTATAGGGTTGAGATCTGAAGACTGGTTAGGCCACTCCAGGACCTTGAAATGCTTCTTACGAAGCCACTCCTTCGTTGCCCGGGCGGTGTGTTTGGGATCATTGTCATGCTGAAAGACCCAGCCACGTTTTCAATGCCTTCAATGCCCTTGCTGATGGAAGGCGGTTTTCACTAAAAATCTCACGATACATGGCCCCATTCTTTCCTTTACACGGATCAGTCGTCCTGGTCCCTTCGCAGAAAAACAGCCCCAAAGCATGATGTTTCTACCCCCATGCTTCACAGTAGGTATGGTGTTCTTTGGATGCAACTCAGTATTCTTTGTCCTCCAAACACGACGAGTTGAGTTTTAGCAAAAAGTTATATTTTGGTTTCATCTGACCATATGACATTCTCTCAATCTTCTTCTGGATCATCCAAATGCTGTCTAGCATACTTCAGACGGGCCTGGACATGTACTGGCTTAAGCAGGGGGACACGTCTGGCACTGCAGGATTTGAGTCCCTGGCGGCGTAGTGTGTTACTGATGGTAGGCTTTGTTACTTTGGTCCCAGCTCTCTGCAGGTCATTCACTAAGTCCCCCCTTGTGGTTCTGGGATTTTTGCTCACCGTTCTTGTGATCATTTTGACCCCACGGGGTGAGATCTTGCGTGGAGCCCCAGATCGAGGGAGATTATCAGTGGTCTTGTATGCCTTCCATTTCCTAATAATTGCTTCCACAGTTGATTTCTTCAAACCAAGCTGCTTACCTATTGCAGATTCAGTCTTCCCAGCCTGGTGCAGGTCTACAATTTTGTTTCTGGTGTCCTTTGACAGCTCTTTGGTCTTGGCCATAGTGGAGTTTGGAGTGTGACTGTTTGAGGTTATGGACAGGTGTCCTTTATACTGATAACAAGTTCAAACAGGTGCCATTAATACAGGTAACGAGTGGAGGACAGAGGAGCGTCTTAAAGAAGAAGTTACAGGTCTGTGAGAGCCAGAAATCTTGCTTGTTTGTAGGTGACCAAATACTTATTTTCCACCATAATTTGCAAATAAATTCATAAAAAATCCTACAATGTGATTTTCTGGATTTTTTTTCTTCTATTTTTGTCTGTCATAGTTGAAGTGTACCTATGATGAAAATGACAGGCCTCTCTCATCTTTTTAAGTGGGAGAACTTGCACAATTGGTGGCTGACTAAATCATTTTTGGCCCCACTGTATGTGTGGGACACTTTAGTGCTTGATTCTAGATTTCTGAATTATTTTGTCACGGGACAAATTAAATTGTGATTGGGATAGACAGACTTGTTGAACTGACCAACCTGACTGTCTCTTGTCTCCAACAGCCTTGTTCCAGTATGTGTCGTCAGAGTCCCGGGAGTTTGAAGACATCTTGACCATCCTGTCATCCAACTACAGAGAAGCCAGCTCCAACGGGATGTTCATGTACACCAAGCCAAGACTGGTCCACAGTGAGCTGCTGGAGAAGGACGTAAGCAATGCTTTAGGCCGGCTGACGTCACCCAGAAATGCCATTTCATCTGCAGCGCAGATGTTTTTTCATATTTTCTTTTAATCATTGTTTGATTATTGTTTGACAGTTTGTAGAGAAAAGGAGAGAGCTGAAGCAGGATGGGAGGACTGAGAAGGAACTGGAGGAGACCCATTGTTTCCTGATGGCTGACACCACCAAGGTAAGAACCTATTTTTTATTTTTTTACCTTTATTTAACTAGGCAAGTCAGTTAAGAACAAATTCTTATTTTCAATGACAGCCTAGGAACAGTGGGTTAAAAAATTGTGAGTAGGTGGAATACTGGTACCTGTTCAGGGGCAGAATGACAGATATTGTACCTTGTCAGCTCGGGGATTTGAACTTGCAACCTTCCGGTTACTAGTCCAACGCTCTAACCACTAGGCTACGCTGCCGCGTATACTCAATCTATGTATGATTGAGTATACATATTATGTCTAATAATACTGTTATACCCCTGGTTATAGCTGCCATGGATCTGTGAGAAGGGCCTGCTTGTGGGGCACAGCTGGATCACAGCTCTGGGGAACCCCTCCAAGGGTAAGGTCGTTGTCCATCCACTTTTGGGCTATTTAAACCTGACAAAGTGTTGGAACATGTAGTTATTGAAGTTTTGTGTTATACAGATATTTGTAAACCGAAGTGAGGCTAATTGTAGAACATCTTACATTTTTTGGGATAGTAAAACCAAAGATTTTTATCACTAAGAGACCATCTTTTCCCACAGCCGTCCAATGGGCTTCCTCTCACCTTTCACATTTATACATCCAGTGAAATATGTCTCATTGTTCCATCTGTGGTAAAACGGTTATAAGGAGGATTAGGACTGAATTGTTTCTGTTGTGTCTTTCAGGTGTTTATCTGTCTAAAAACTCAGACCTACTGCAGATCAATCCTTTTAACCCTGGAGTCATGGGAGAGATCATCATATTCAAGGTCATCAAGGTAACTAAAACTACCATTGGTTGTTTTTCTCAAAAGTTCTCGTCCTTACGTGGTCAGGGAAAATTCAAGGTCATTTTGAACATATAAATGAAAGTGCTCTCTCTCTCACAGGGTAAAGTGAAGAGCATCTATGAGAACATGTCAAAGAACCTTCTGGACCCCACGCCCAAGTTTGACAGCCATTTCTCCAAGAACGCCAGCAAAGTGACATCTCTCACCTCCTATAGAGCATACGAGCTTACTCAGGTAAATACTGGTACCGACAACATTGTGTGTAGAGGACGGGGCTCAGTAGATGTGTTATACCGATTACTTACTGATACTGTTTGTTTGGAAAACAGAAACATCTGTCAAATCAAACTGAATATGCAAGTGCGGCATTAAAGTTTCTTGTGTTTACGTCGTCATACTGGAAGTCCCATTCTGTCCTGTTCGTCTACTCTTTCCCCCCACAGCAATACTTCTATGAGTATGACTTTGATGAGCTGAAGTCTCGGCCGAGACACGTGTGTCCCTATGCAGTGGTCTCTTTCCAGTTCAAAGGCAAAGATGCTCCTCTTCAAGCCAAGCCCATAGCTCCCCTGAGGTACTCCAGCACAGATAGAACAATGAGACGGGTATTTCACCGGATGTATAAATGTGAAGCATCTGCTTGGCGGTTCCTCTCACTACCAAATATGGTAGTGAGAGGAAGCACAGTGGCCGGCAGTGGGAGGAGATGGATTTTGGCCGACGTTCTGCAAATTTTCTCATCGATCAAACATTTGATCTCCATACAGTTGTCTGTTATGAACAGAGTGGATTCAGTTTTGTAGACTTTACCCTTTGCCAAAGTTTTAAAAAATAGCGTTATTTACAAGGAGTTTAAAGGCAAATTGAGTTATTGCAAACGCGCACTTCAGAGTAGGCGTTCCCTAACGTAAATATGTAGCTGCATGCTAGAATGGGCCAATAGGATCTCACTAGCTCGTACCAGGCTCTACCCACCTCCTTGCTTGTTCTGCCCACTATGACTAATTTGTTCCCATTGGAAATGACAGGCTGTGGCCTAATACAGGTGTATATGTGACAATGTTAGGTAAATTGTTGTTTTCTTTCGCTATTTAGGTCAAACAGCCAAACGTCTGAAGGAAGTACAGGTAATCCATATCTTTTGAGATTAATTCATGAACAGCGCAAAAAATATGGAGGGTTATTTAAATTGTAGTCATTGAGCAGTGCTCTTATCCAGAGCGACTTAATTGAGTAAGTCCAGTCATTGTGTGTGTTATTTGTTGGTGGCTGTATGATTGTCATGTCTCTTTGTCTACAGGCAGGAGTAAATACACAGTGTGGAGTGGAGAGCTGGTGAATGAGGGTAGAGCAGTGTCCCAGGTCTCTTTCTGCTCCTTCTCACCCCCCTTCCTGCCTTTCAAACTGTGAGTCATGTGACCTCCTTTACAAATCAATGTCAACTTGATAATGAAGTCATTGTTTATTTTTAATATTTGTTTTTCAGCCACATTACATCTACAGATGTCCACGTGAAGAGGATTGAATGTTAGTAAATGAACCTGTCTTTGTCTGTTTCTAGGCCTGAGAAGCTGGAGTTGGGTCTGGTGATGTGTATAGACCAGGTGAATCAGATGATCCCCTCAGCTTTGTTCTCCTGGAACCTGTACGCAGGCAGCCACGAAGGTACACATTACACACACACACACACTGGTTTTAAGCAGGTGCTGGAGATCAAGTAATATACACACTACCGTTCAAAAGTTTAGGGGCACTTAGAAATGTCCTTGTTTTTTACAACCGTTGTGCTGATTTAAAGAGGCAGTAAAACTGGCCTTTAGACTGGTTGAGTATCTGGAGCATTTGTGCATTTGATTACAGGCTCAAAATGGCCAGAAACAAAGAACTTTCTTCTGAAACTCGTCAGTCTATTCTTGATCTGAGAAATGAAGGCTATTCCATGTGAGGAATTGCCAAGAAACTGAAGATCTTGTACAACACTGTCTACTCCTCCCTTCACAGAACAGCGTAAACTGTCTCTAACCAGAATAGAAAGAGGAGTGGGAGGCTCTGGTGCACAACTGAGCAAGAGGACAAGTACATTAGTGTCTAGTTTGAGAAACAGGCGCCTCAAAGTCCTCAACTACAGCTTCATTAAATAGTACCCGCAAAACACCAGTCTCAATGTCAACAGTGAAGAGGCGGCTCTGGGAGGCTGGCCTTCTAGGCAGAGTTGCAAAGAAAAAGCCATCTCAGACTGGCCAATAAAAGGAAAAGAACACAGACACTGGACAGAAAAAAGATGGGAAAAAGTGTTGTGGACAGACCTCTAAGTTTGAGGAGTTCGGATCACAAGAAGAACATTTGTGAGACGCAGAAAAAATGAAAAGATGCTGAAGGAGTGATGACGCCATCTGTTAAGCATGGAGGAGGCAATGTGATGGTCTGGGGGTGCTGTGGTGTTAAAGTAGGAGACTTGGACAGGGTAAAAGGAACTTGAAGAAGGAAGGCACTTTGCAACGCCATGCCATACCCTGTGGACGGCGCTTAATTGGAGCCAATTTCCTCCTACAATAGGACAATGTCCCAAAGCACAGCTCCAAACTATGCAATAACTATTTAGGGAAGAAGCAGTCAGCTGGTATTCTGTTTATAATGGAGTGGCCAGCACAGTCACAGGATCTCAACGCTGTTGTGGGGGCAGCTTGACCGTATGGTTTGTAAGAAGTGACCATCAAGCCAATCCAACTTGTGGGAGGTGCTTCAGGAAGCATGGTGTGAAATCTCTTCAGATTTACCTCAACAAATTGACAACTAGAATGCCAAAGGTCTGCAAGGCTGTAGTTGCTGCAAATGGAGGATTATTTGACGAAAGCAAAGTTTGAAAGGCACTTATTTAAATTAAAAATCACTTATTTATAACCTTGTCAATGTCTTGACTATAATTCCTATTCATTTTGCAACTCATTTCATGTATGTTTTCATGGAAAACAAGGACATTTCTAAGTGACCCCAAACTTTTGACCAGTAGTGTACATTGTGTTCAGTGAGAAGTTAGAGTGCAAATTGTTAAGAAAAAAAATATTATTTTCAATGATGGCCTAGTAACAGTGGGTTAACTGCCTTGTTCAGGGGCAGAACGACAGATTTTTACCATGTTACCAATATAGCAGAGTATTCAAGACACATGAAAATTCCATTGGGAAATATAAACCGCACAATTAGAAAGACTCTGGGATTCGATCTTGCAACCTTTCGGTTACTAGTCCAACGCTCTAACCACTAGGCTACCTGCCGCCCCATGTTGTACAACATCGGTACCGGCTGTCTTTCTAATTGTGCGTTTTAGATTTCACAATGGAATTTATGCGTCTTGAATACTCAGCTGTTCCTGCCATAACCAACCAGCAATTTTGAAGAAGACCCGCTGCTATTCACAGGGCTTCTGTCTCTTCTGTAATGTCTGTGTGTTGGTATTGTAGTGTTGAAGAATGGAACCTACTGCAGTCTGCTGGAGGTAGTGGACAAGAGCAAGTCAGGTGACTTTCTGGCAGCACTGCTACAAGGCCTGGAGACACAGAGACTGGTAGGTCCAGCACCTCCTCCTGGAGAGCCACTGGGATTGCAGGCTTTTGCTCCCGGGCTGTTCTAACACCTGTTCCATGTGCAGGTGCTTGTCCATGCGTTGGCTGACAAAGGATTCCTCTTCCTCCTGTCTTCAGTTCAAATGGCTGCTCCAACTGGTAGGTCAAGAGTTTAAAGTCTTATGTGCTAAAACTGTGAAGAATGTAATTGCTCTAGTAATGATTGTGTTTTTCCAGAAAGAAGAGATGGGTGGAAAAGAGGCCTTCAAGCACTCTTTGTTTTTCAAGAGTCGAGGGATGTGACAAAATACAGTACAAATTGTCCAGCTACCCAGGAGCCTTTGCAGTCGTCATTTTCCCATGACACTGTGATGCCCCAGCTTAAAAGCTTTGTCCCGGCTCTGCATCATGCCCTGGTCAAAGTGCGCTGCAACCCGCCTGCTGACCTCTCGGCCGGGGTCGAGCACCAGGCCAGGGACTACCTAAGTGGACTTCACGATGGAAAGGTATAAATGTGTGACATGATAATGATATGCTATTGTAAACCAGGTAGTTTGCGTCCTGGATGCTGATTGGCTGAATCCCGTGGTATATTGAACATTATAAACTGGGTGGTTCGAGCGCTGAATGCTGATTGGCTGACAGCTATGGTATAGCAGACCGCATACTATGGGTATGACAAAACATGTATTTTTACTGCTCTAATTACATTGGTAACCAGTTTATAATAGCAATAAGGCACCTCAGGGGTTTGTGGTATATGGTCAATACACCACGGCTACGGGTGGTATCCAGGAACATGGTATATTGGCCATATACCACACATGTGCCGAATACAGTGAAATGCTTACTTACAAGCCCTTAACCAACAACGCAGTTAAGAAAATACCAACACAAAAAAAGTAAGAAAAACCAATAATTAAAGAGCAGCAGTAAATAACAATAGCAAGGATATATACAGGGGGTACCGGTACAGGGTCACCGGCGTTGAGGTAATTATGTACATGTAGAGTTATTAGAGGCTGAACAGTTTCTACACCAGCCTGTGATGCAACCAGCATTGTAGAAACTGTTCAGCCTCTAATAACTTTGTCGTGCCCTCTCCACGACTGTCTTGATGTGCTTGGACCATGTTAGTTTGTTGGGGATGTTGACGCCAAGGAACTTGAAGCTCTCAACCTGCTCCACTACAGCTCCGTCGATGAGAATGGGGGCGTGCTCGGTCCTCCGTTTCCTGTAGTCCACAATCATCTCCTTTGTCTCGATCACGTTGAGGGAGAGGTTGTTGTCCTGGCACCACACGGTCAGGTCTCTGGGTCCTTAGCTTAGTGATTAGCTTTGAGGGAACTATGGTGTTGAGTGCTGAGCTGCTGTAGTCAATGAATAGCATTCTCACATAGGTGTTCCTTTTGTCCAGGTGTGAAAGGGCAGTGTGGAGTGCCATAGACGTGAGTGCTACGGGTCGGTAGTCATTTAGGCAGGATACCTTAGTGTTCTTGGACTATGGTGGTCTGCTTGTAACGATGGTATTACAGACTCCGACAGGGAGAGGATGAAAATGTCAGTGAAGACACTTGCCAGTTGGTCAGCGCATGCTTGGAGTACACGTCCTGGAAATCCGTCTGGCCAGGCGGCCTTGTGAATGTTGACCTGTTTAAATGTCTTACTCACATCGGCAGCCGAGAGCGTGATCACACAGTCGTCCGGAACAGCTGGTGCTCTCATGCATTTTTCAGTGTTACTTGCCTCGACGCAAGCATAGAAGTTATTTAGCTTGTCTGGTAGGCTCATGTCATTGGGCAGCTCTCGGCTGTGCTTCCTTTTGTAGTTCCACATCTTACGAGCGTTGGAGCTGGTGTAGTACGATGCGATCTTATTCCTGTATTGACGCTTCGCCTGTTTGATGGTTCGTCGGAAGGCAGAGTGGGATTTATTTCAAGCATCTGGGTTACAGTCCCTCTCCTTGAAAGCGGAATCTCTACCCGTTAACTCAGTGCGGATGTTGCCTGTAATCCATGGCTTCTGGTTGGGGTATGTATGTACAGTCACTGTACAGACGACGTCATCGATGCACTTATTGATAAAGCCAGTGACTGATGTGGTTGTACTCCTCAAAGCCTTCGGAGGAATCCCGGAACATATTCCAGTCTGTGCTAGAAAAACAGTCTTAGTAGCTTAGCAACTGCTTCATTTGACCACTGTTTATTTAATAGACTGGTGCTTCCTAGTGCTTCCTTAAATATATTTGTTTTCGCTAGATTTCTGTCTGGAGTCAAAGTTTTCCCCATATCGTCCAAAGACAGCCATAAGGTGCATGTTATTGATGATCTATTGGGTTTGTTATACTGTCAACCTTTCTGTATGACATGGAGCTAGTGATTTTCCATGCAAGCAGATGGTAAAGTACTGCATCATCTCTCCTCTCTAGCTCCGCCACGTTCCCATGACTGAGTACGACACCAAGCTGGATGACCGAGGGAAGCTGTTCCCGGCTCCAAAACACCACAAGCTCAACATGGAGGGCTACCTGCGCTCCTACGTCTACAGCCCTAACCTCTACACCATGCCCGTGGTCCGAGCCAAGGAGATGATGGAGAGTTACTGTGTCGTGCCTGATGACATCAGTCCTGTGGCTGATAGTGAGGGTGGTAGTAGGGCCAGCGGGGACAAGCCAGTGGTAGGGTCAAAGGTCAAGCCTAATGGTCCCACTGCTGCCCAGCCTCCGGCGGTCCAGGTTAACCTCTCTCCGTTTCAGTCTCGCACTGACTCCAACCTTCAGAAGGTGAAGGAGCTGATCAACTTGATACTGAAGTGTCGGAAGAATGCAGAGGGGGATGTGAGGAAGAGGGGAGAGGCGCAGGGAGGAGCGAAGGAGGGGGCAGGCCTGTTGGACCCCCGTGGGCTGAAGAGGAAGCTGGAGAGGGAGACTGCAGAGAGGACTCTGAAGTACCTGAAAAAGGCCTCACAGGAGAGGGGCGGAGTGGACAGCAGACCAGGTATGGTAGGCCTTACTGAGGGGTGGTGCCTTGGAATTGTTTCAATACTGTGGCACTGTCTTTGGGATAACATGGGTCCCAGAGTTTTCCCTTGACAGGTCATAATTAAAGCATAAGTTGAAGTTGATATCGAACTTCTCGTCGATCTAGGCTCTCAGGAGGACAACTTCCTGACTCCTACCAAAACTGATACATTACATCTTGAGTTGATCCCAATCTATCTTCTGTTCTCTCACTTCCTCCCTCTAGCTGAAGGGGGCAAGAACCCGTCCTGTCTGTCCTCTCTGATGCTCCATAGTGTGGGTCTGAAAGACGTGGACCTGAGGAGAGACGGATCAGAGGCTGCAGTCAAGTTACTGAAAATGTTAACCAGCCTGAAGAATGCTGCAGGGCAACAGCCACAGAGTTCTGAGGGCAGAGGAGGAGGGTCAAGAGAGGGGGCGGAGCAAACTGAAGCTCTGCTGTTTGATAGGATGATCAAGCTGGGTCTGCCGCCCAATCAGGACATTGACCTGAGGAAACGACCTTCTGGGGGCCTGCAGGACAAGGCTGACTACTTGGAGGTACTGAACTCATCTGGCATTAGCATCACTTCAAAGAGGATATCCCCTACTCTGATATGCTTCCAATTACTTAACTACTTAGGAGCTATCGGTATGAATTCAATTACTGTAAATCCAAGTGCAATATGGGTGTGTCCTATGTGTACATGACATTGTATTATCATGTGTCTCTCTGTAGGAGCAGGCAGCAGGCAGTATGAGCAGTCTGGAAGGCTTCAGCCCCAGTTCCAATGGTGAAACGCCCAGGAGATCGCACTCGCAATGTCAGGGGGAGGAGCAGATTCCATGGGTCCTCATCCCCATTACAGGTAAGGATGGACTATCATGTTCCCTCTGTATCGCCGGGAGGGGTCTTGCAATGTGCAGCCCTTCCCCAGGCCCCTCTACATCCAAGCCTGTCAAGTGCGGAGATGCAACAATCGAGGCTGTTCTGAGGGCAAAAGGGGGTGCAACCCAATATTAGGAAGGTGTTCCTAATGTTTTGTACACGCAGCGTATGCTATGTAGAACATAAATTGGTGTATCTCGGGCATGTACAGTATGGGATCATGGCAGCTCTATATAGGCAAGCCTCAGACCAGCTCTGCTTGGAGATACCAGGTTCACGGGACATCACTTACAAAAGGTCGACCTCTTCAGAGGAAAGGAAGGTCCGGTGATTGCCCTCGACTGCAGCCTTCCTCTTTCGCCACATGCTCGATGACCTTCCCAACCAATCTGGATCGGGCATCGGCTCAACCTTTGTCTGCGTTTATTGTAGCCTATCAAATGGCCTATAATAGCGTCAGATTTTAAATTTCGTTTGATTGAAAATAAGTGTTAAGCTCATTAGGCCTATATTACAAATAGTATATTGCCAAATGTGATTGTCATATAGGCTACACCACTGACATTATTATAGCAACAAACTACAGAGTAGGCTGGCCTAAAATTATACGAAGTCAGTCAAAATACTTTTGGGATATTTTAGCCATATATAGATACAGAAAGTAAATTCAAACTCACTAAAGGGTTTTGTTGGATTTTTTCTCTCAAATAAAGTCAGTATTAGATCCTTTTTCTAGGCACTCAAGTGAAGATCGGAGGTCTAGGCTATATCTTGTCTTCTGATGGGCCGCTAAGCCCGTCGTCTTCTGATGGGCCGCTGGTGCAGTCACTCTTCCATAGGCTACCTGTGAGGAGCAGTGAATCTGACTATCCTACTTTCCCTGCACCATCACTCACGTACCACAATAAGGAAATACTAGGAAGACTTAAGATGGGGGGGGGGATTTCTTTCTTATATGTATAAAGAAATGCTTGTTTACTTGTCTGTGAGAAACTGATATGTGACACTATTATGATATTTACTAATACCTTTTCCTCCTGTGTAGGGCTGAAGTGGAAGAAGTACTGCCAGAGAGAGAAGGACAACCCTCAGGACCCGCGCTTCGTACCCCAGATCCCCATGGCAACCAGCAGCTACCCCCGCTGTGTTCTGGAGCGAAGGGAAAGAAACATCACCCCTACCCTAGAGGAGCACCCAGAGCGTAGCCCCAGTCCTCCCCTAGAGGAGCACCCAGAGCCTAGCCCCAGTCCTCCCCTAGAAGAGCACCCAGAGCCTAGCCCCAGTCCTCCCCTAGAGGAGCCCAGTCCCTGTCCCAGTCCCTACCCCAGTCCCTACCCCAGTCCCTGCTCCAGTCCCTACCCCAGTCCCATAGAGGATGATGAGCAATTAGCTGAAACCCCCTGTGACCCCACAGAAATAACCAACAATGAAAAGACAACCACAGACGAGACAAACCAGAGCCTCCTTCTGGTCCCTGTTACTCCAGAGAGCACCAGCCTCCCAGAGAAAAGCAGCAGCCCCTACCGTGAGCCAGGGCCAGCTGAAGAACCAACCCATACTAACCCCATAGAGGCTGGTCAGGAACAAGCTAAAGAACCAACCCATACTAGCCCCATAGAGGCTGGTCAGGAACAAGCTGAAGAACCAACCCATACTAGCCCCATAGAGGCTGATCAGGAACAAGCTGAAGGCAGTACAGGAAAATATATGCCAACTGTTGTGGCAGCTGAAGACCCAAACACAATAGAGGTTGAACAGGAGGAGGAGGTTAAAGAGGTAGAGGAACAGGTGAAAGGGGAGGAAGATGTGATAGAAGTGGTAGATGAGGAACCGGTGGAGGAGGGAGATAAGGAGGAGGAAGACCTGATGGAAGTGCTAGATGGGGTGGAAGAGCAGCTGGAGGAAGGGGAATTAGTGGAGGAAGAGAACGAACATGTGGAGACAGAGTTGAAACAGACAGGGCAGGTGTCACCCAGACCACCCTCCTCCATTCCTCCCATCCAGAATCCTCCTCCCATCCAGAATCCTCCTGTCCAGAGACCCGTTCTTACCAGAGTGGAAAGTATCCTGGACCAGCAGTTCAGTGACTTCTCCACAGAGATGCAGATCCTCCTGCTCAGAGAGAGCGTCCACTACAGCTCATCGCTCCTCCATACCCAGAATGCTTCACAGCAGCTCCCGGTGCATCCGCTCCTGCACTTCTCAGAGTACGTCTCCTTCTACAACTCGTCCCCTCCAATGCAGGCCTACGTCACCTCACTCCGAGACCGCATGGGCACCATCATAAACGTACAGGACCAATGGATTCCCGGCACGTTAGCCACCCAACCTGCCCTGGTCTCATCTATCACTAACCGCCACCATGCTAACCACTCTCCTCCAACCACTACATACTGGAACCATTCTTTCTGTGGCCCTGTGTCTCAGTCTGTCCCCAGCCACCGCCTCTCTCCTGCTCCTGGCCTTAGCCTTGCTGTGTCTCAGTCTGTCCCCAGCCACCGCCTCTCTCCTGCCCCTACTTCTGGCCTTGCTGTGTCTCAGTCTGTCCCCAGCCAGCACCTCTCTCCTGCTCCTGGCCTTGCTGTGTCTAAGTCTGTCCCCAGCAACCGCCTCTCTCCTGCCCCTACTCCTGGCCTTGCTGTGTCACAGTCTGTCCCCAGTCAGCGCCTCTCTCCTGCTCCTGGCCTTGCTGTGTCTCAGTCTGTCCCCAGCCACCGCATCTCTCCTGCCCCTGCTCCTGGCCTTGCTGTGTCTCAGTCTGTCCCCAGCCACCGCATCTCTCCTGCCCCTGCTCCTGGCCTTGCTGTGTCTCAGTCTGTCCCCAGCCACCGCATCTCTCCTGCCCCTGCTCCTGGCCTTGCTGTGTCTCAGTCTGTCCCCAGCCACCGCATCTCTCCTGCCCCTGCTCCTGGCCTTGCTGTGTCTCAGTCTGTCCCCAGCCACCGCATCTCTCCTGCCCCTGCTCCTGGCCTTGCTGTGTCTCAGTCTGTCCCCAGCCACCGCATCCCTGCCCCTGCTCCTGGCCTTGCTGTGTCTCAGTCTGTCCAGCCACCGCATCTCTCCTGCCCCTGCTCCTGGCCTTGCTGTGTCTCAGTCTGTCCCCAGCCACCGCATCTCTCCTGCCCCTGCTCCTGGCCTTGCTGTGTCTCAGTCTGTCCCCAGCCACCGCATCTCTCCTGCCCCTGCTCCTGGCCTTGCTGTGTCTCAGTCTGTCCTCAGCCACCGCCTCTCTCCTGGTCCTGGTCTTAGCCTTGCTGTGTCTCAGTCTGTCCCAAGTCGTCACTCTCCTGGCCTGTTTGCCCCTGGTCCTGATAGCTCAAACTCGTACAGTTCTCTACCTGTGTCTCATTTTAATAATAATAATAGCACAATGATTCCCTCTTCATCGTTTCCCGGCAAGGCCTATTCTCCTACTCTCTACCACAACCCACCACAGACACAGACGGGACTACCGCAACTCAGTCTAGCCCCCCTGTCCCTCCAACCACTGGACAGTCAATGGACAACTTCAACACAGAACCCTGATTCTGGCGGGAGACTGGGAACCTGTAAGCCAAGTGATATGTCAAAAGCAAATAATTGGACAACACAGAACACTGACTTGGATGTCCGAGGGCTACGAGCAAAGTTCACGCCTCAAACAAGTGCAATGTTTGAAGCAAAAGACGATGTCGTAATGTTGGATCAGCCGGTTTCAGAAGCCACCGTGGCGGCTCCACCTCCTCCTCGCACTCAGATGATTGACAGTTTGTCAGGGGTGGGCGGGCCAGTGGTAGAGCCTGTCCCAGGGCCAGGTCCCGCCTCCCCTTCAGCCATCAGTAGTCTGATCAGCCAGCTGAAGCCTGAGTTGTTCAGTAACCTGGTGGAGATTATAAAGGATGTCCAGAAGAACTCTGTCCAGTTCTACATCCACACACAGGAGAGGGAGAGGGAGGTCTCCCACCACATCAAGGTTATTGTAAAGCAACTGATCATGTAAAAATAGCTTTAGAAATGCATTTGAATGATTTGAATGGTGTCTGGGGTGAGCTTTATAAATACACATTTAAACATGGAGAGAGAGCTTGGTGTGTATGTATTGTAGTAGTGTCCATGTATGAAACTGACCTTGTTTCTCTCTCATCCCACTAGGAGTACCTCCAGAGGTTGGGTAACGTAGAACGCAGTCCTGTGAGTTTCCTGGAGAGAGAGAACCGGATGGACAAACTAATGGTTCTCATCCAGAACAAGGACATTGCAGCGCACATTCACAAGGTATACTACAATAATATGAAATATATCATGATATTTCTCTGAAATATATCCGTAATATACATCACACTACATTGTGCCTTTCTGAACGTGGACCTGGTAACTAACATGCTTGGCATCTTTAGTGTAATGAAAGAAAGTTGACCTGTTCTGCCATTGCCAGGTCATATCAGGTCGTAAAATCAGTAACATCAGGCAGGTCGTAACATCAGGCGGGTCGTAACATCAGGCAGGTCGTAACGGCAGGTCATAACATCAGGTCGTAACATCAGTCAGGTTGTAACGGCAGGTCATAACATCAGGTCGTAACATCAGTAACATCAGGTCGTAACATCAGTAACGGCAGGTCGTAACATCAGTAACGGCAGGTCGTAACATCAGTAACGGCTCTAAGGTGTTCTTAATAAAGTGTCAAGGCCGTTCCGCTCTAATAATGTGGTGTTGTGTTAATCATGTTGGTCAGATCCCGGCGCTGGTGCGGTTGAAGAGGCAGCCGTCGGTGATCTTCGCTGGAGTAGACAGTCTGGACGATGTGAAGAACCACACCTACAACGAGCTGTTTGTCTCTGGGGGATTCGTCGTCTCAGACGAGTTTGTCCTCAACCCTGACTACATCACTCACGGTGAGTCTTGAGTTTTAGTGGGGCAGCATACTAACATGAAGAAAACCACAAAGGTTAAGGAGACTCAGAAAACAGCAGGCTTGCACTAATGCTTTTGGATAGACATTGAGCACATGTGTCTGGGACTGGTGCATGGCCCCAACTGCCTGTTGTTTTATTGTTGACCAGCAGGGGGTTTTTACATTCTGTAATTGAGTGACATGTTGTTGTAGAGCGTCTGCGGGTGATTCTGATGTTCCTGGACCAACAGAACTCAGCAGAGAGCGTGTGGAGGTGGAGGGTCCACTGGAAGACCCAGAAGAAACTCAAGGAACAGTCCAGGTACTGGTGCTTTTGAAATGGTCAAGGTTCAATAGCTTCAGCATAAAATCATTATATTATGAACAAACTGGAAGGCAGTTTTTGTTGCTTTGGTGAAACTAGTATGTGCAAAACTCCAAACTAAGATTTAACTACATTTGACATTTTAGTCATTAAGCAGAGGACGCACTTATCCAGAATAACTGGGGCAATCCACATTTTTGGACTTATAAATTAATTATATGTACCCATTGATTCTTGGAAGAATATAACTTAAATGCCGTATGAGCTTAGTTCAACTGACGTACCCCATCAGAACCTAAAATATACGTTTGTTTTTACTTCAATTTTTGTAAACAAAATAAATGCAAACTGGGTAGCCTCAACCTGGTTAAAAACAATCATGTTGAGGTCTGAACATCCATAACATATCTATGAATTTGAGTGATAACATTTCTCCAGGCCCATCCCTCAGCTTTTTCCCAAAACAGTGGTGGGAGGATGCTTTGTTTCAACTGCTGATTGGCCGTAAATGCAATAAGTAGAAATTCTGTTCAAAGTGGCAGGGGAAAATTGGGATTTGTTTTCTAACTTCTCAGGTTTGATTAAACTCATTCTCCTCATCTCTGTCCCCATCAGGTTTAAAAGTGAAGCCAGGAAGATCTTGAACCTGCTGACCACGTACCAGAAGAAAAACATTGTGGAGTTCCTGCCATACCATGAGTGTGACGCTCCATCTCGCCCCGCCCCCGACCTGGACTGTCTCCTCAAGCTGCAGGCACAGCACATTCAGCAACGACACATCATCTTCCTCACGGGTAACACACACAACCTAGACTTTGATCAAGCTGCAGGCACAGCACATTCAGCAACGACACATCTTCCTCACGGGTAACACACACAACCTAGACTTTGATCAAGCTGCAGGCACAGCTTCAGCAACAACACATCTTCCTCACGGGTAACACACACAACCTAGACTTTGATCAAGCTGCAGGCACAGCACATTCAGCAACGACACATCATCTTCCTCACGGGTAACACACACAACCTCTTTGATCAAGCTGCAGGCACAGCACATTCAGCAACGACACATCTTCCTCACGGGTAACACACACAACCTAGACTTTGATCAAGCTGCAGGCACAGCACATTCAGCAACGACACATCTTCCTCACGGGTAACACACACAACCTAGACTTTGATCAAGCTGCAGGCACAGCACATTCAGCAACGACACATCTTCCTCACAGGTAACACACACGCTAAACTAGCGCTTCTCTTTGTTTTGCTGTTCCAGAGAGCCACTTCGAGATGTTCCCCCACTACTCCAGTACTGGCATCGTCATCGCCAACATCAACGACATCATGCACAACTTCGGTGGCCTAGTTGGTTTCCATGACATCAGAGACAAGCGGTCTACCTCAGTAGACCTCATAGCTGCAGCTACTACAGGTAGTTAATATGGGTCATATTTAGGAACAGGAGTTTTTCCACTGACCATAGCCTGTAACTAGTGCACAGAGTTTGTTCTGGTCAGGTGACATGGTCAGGCAATGCTGTTGGCCAATGGGATATTACAGGATCATATTGTTTGAGGGTAACAAGGCATCTAAACAGGATCTCTAGAGCACAGAACAATTCTGCCCTTCCTAATGTTTATTCCAATTGACCCATAACACTGTTAACCGTTTGTATTTTCCATCCACAGTCCGAGAGGAAAAGCATGTGCTGGAGGAACCGATCCTTCTGGACTCCCCCTCCTCCCCAGATCGCCTGGTGGACCGCCTGTCCACTCCGCTGAACGAGGATGACTTCCGTCCATCCCTCCCCGACCAGCTTGTTCCTGACGCGGGGACACCCATGGAGCTCAACTTCCAGGCCCTGAAGGAGGCCATCTCTCAGTTCAAGGCTGATAAGGCTGCTCGCTCACAGATGGCACCTCCAGAGGTGGATGGGGAGAGACCAGAGTCCCCACCAGGACCAAGGATTCCTGGCCTGGGTACAGACTCACCAGGGTGTCTAGGGGACTCTGGAGTTGGTTTCCTCACCCCTGGTCTCCTCACTCCTAGTTTCACCCCTTCCCCTGTCTCTCTCCTTGGTCCTGTCCCTCTCCGCTCCAGCCAGTCCCCTGCTGGGATCCAGAAGGAAGTGGGACTGACCCCCACATGGCAGGCTAAAGAAGCTACCCTCTCCTCACTCCACTCTAAGCTCGGTCTGAGTGTAACTGCTGGTGCCGACGTGACCAGTGATATGTCTTTGTGTGGCTCCCAGGGCAGACTGAACGCTTTCAGCAGTCACCGGGATCCTTTAGCTGGCATTGTCACTGAGGGCCATGGGGAGTCGGGGGCCACACCCAGCAACCCCCCAGGCCCTGAGCCTCCAAGGTCCCAGGGGGAGAACACTAAACCCAGCCCAGTAGAAGGCAGCCTCCAGGGGGGAGGAGGAATGACTGACAAAGCCCCTAGCAGCCCCCTCCCTGGTCCTCCAGGTCCCAGGGCAGCAGCCCCCCGGCCAGTTGGTGGTGGGGATTACATAGCGGCAGCGACAGACAGACTGGCACAGGCAGCCAGACAGCAGCAGAGAAACGGCTTGTTACCCATGCCTAATACACTGTTCCTGAACAGTAACCTCAATCTGCACAACCATGGCATGAGCATATTCCAAAGGCCCATGTTGAATAGGCTGGAAGGACCTGCAGGACGGGGGGGTATTAGACCATTGATGCCTAATGCCATTGGCTGGGCTAGGATGGGCCAGGCAGGGGGGTCAGAGTCCTGTCTATGGGGCCTTCAGCAGCAGAACATGGGGCTGGGGCGCCACACCTTCCCTTCACGACTGATGGGGAACCCTCATCACCCCTGGGGTAGTAACCAGACTGCTAACCAGGGGCGTGGGAATGGCCCTTGGAAGCGGTGACGAACGGCCGAGTGAACAAACAAGAGTTGTGTTCAGTAGGTATCAACCTGAAAACACTGAGGATATACCGGGATGTTCATTTTTGTTTTCTGTTGTGCCCAGATGGATAGAGAGCAACTAGCACGACTACCTACTTGACCGAGTCAAATCTCTTCTACACATTACATTTCTAACTGAACCCTCCTGTCCCAAACAGGCTCCACTAGTGAATCTTCATTTATGATCCTAAAGAAGCGCTTTACTTGACAGGAAATAATTTTTTCCCCCTTCCAGATGGTAAAGCCAGCTGTGGCCTGGCTGGTGCTGCCTGCTGATGATACTACTCACTAACCTGTCAGATCTTGTCAAACCAAACAATTATATTTGTATTTTCTAGGAAAACTTTTTGTTATTACTTGTTTGTTTAGGGGCTGTATTCAATCAGATCCCCTTTAGCCGACATCTGCGTAGCGGTTGTTTCGGCGGTGGAACAGCAGAGCTGTCAAATCCACTAGCAGCTCCTGGCATTATACCCAGTGGACATTGCCATTGTCTGAACGGTGTTGCATTAAGAGAAATCCCATTATAAGTTTGAACAGTGGAATGTGAGATGTAGTCTACACCTCCATTAGGAGATAGAAACCCTCAATATTAAGTTTCAGGATTGTTCAATTAGAGCGTGATTATTTCTATATAGCCTACACTTCCTCATTCTGAACGTCTAATGGGAGAGGGCCAGGTGTGGCTGAGTGACAATTATCACAAGAGCAGCTGCTCACCGATTTGATGCCTCAGTTTGACCTTCAACACCACTAAACCATCCACTATGCTACGCTTGATCTGATTGAATCTAGGCCTAAATTAATATCCTTGTACCTTTTTTGGTTTTGTAAAGAAGTATACTGTAGCCATGTGGCCTTGTACAGAAAACCAGTGGTTTTTATCTTAATGTTATTTTTTACAACTTTGTTTGTATTAAAACATGCTTGTCAAAATTATGGCTTTGTTTTGTCAAACTATTTCTACTAGGACTGACTTAATCCAGACATTAACAAATTTACCTTAGTTTCCCTTTTAAATAATTGTATATTTAAAAAAAAAACTTTTATTCACTCAACACAGTACATTTTAAATAACAATTTATACACGTGGTCATTAGATGAAAGTCCCTTCAAAGCTTGTAAATAAACTAGTAACAGAGCCCCAGAGTGGAAGTGTCAGAATACCCATAAAACCTAGCGGTCAAACAAAGTGGTTCCGTTCCTTTTTCCCCATAGGGGATGTTAGAAACACCTAAAATAAGGGCTGTGTTTGGTGTAGGTTTACCCTGCCATGACGTTTAACTGTAAATCTCTCTTGGACAAGGGGACTTCAAAAACAATACTAGTTAGTATCAATGTAGACAAATCGCTCTGACTTGGAACATATTACCAGTTACAGGGTCTTATACATTTACCCCCCCCATCATCATATCATGTGACTCAATATATTCCTAAGCTCCTGCATGTCATCTAGCTCACACTTTTGCTAACCGGTATTGTCAATTCAAGACAGTTCACAGAATAGTCCAAATGTAGCCAATTTATTCATTACTACATTTAGCTAACAGTTAATCCAAAGATTCTTAAATTCGGCAGTCTGGTCCAGATCATCATGGCATTTGTACTCTTATGGCAGCTAATTAGCAGTTCATTTTGGGGGGTAAATACAGGAGAATATATTGATAAGGTCCTTGTCTGAGAGTTTTACATGATTATCAAAACGTCACGCCAGGGTAAGACTACACGAAACACAGCCCTTTTGAACTGTTTCTAAAATCCCCTATGGACCCATTTCCGTTTGACCGCTAGGCTTTATGGGTATTATGACTCATACTGTCGTACTCTATTCTATGGCTGCAAAAGCACCACTACATATCAAGTGATCAAATACCAACACTACGATCATAGCCACTCACACACAGGCCATTACATTCTGTATAATACCTACAATACTCTTCAAACCCATGTGGTCAGTAAAGTGCCAACATTTGCTTAAAATTTAAATACTCTTCACAAACTAAGATGACGGTTCAATCATAAATGGTAAAGTGCTGTATGTTCCAGTTCAGAATGACCTAGTGCACACTGCGGTGATACAGCACATTCAACACAACAATGCTATCACAAACCTTTGTCAATTTTACATCAGTTGTACAACCTGAGTGTTTACTAGGTCTATGTGCCTTTAGACGTGAGGCTGTGGGTCACGTGTTGAGGTCAGTGGTGGTCCTCAGTAACAATCATTACAGGGTTCAGTCCTGTCTCCAGCTCTTTCTGCTTCTGCAACAAACCCTGGAATCAAACACAGTGCTTGTGAGCAGGAATGAAAGAAGTGAAATTAAAGTTCTTTCAGATTCTCTACTCATCTCCCTGAAGTGTACACTCATTTAGTCCCCCTCATGGCTTTAAAAAAGGAATGGACTGTCTTTTCACTTTTAGAGTGAACGAGAGCACACTGAGGAGAAGGGTAGAGAATGTGACTGTGTGTAATGGACACATAGATGTAATACAGATACCTGCCGTAGCTTTGAGAGGCTCTTCAGTATGGCCTGCTGTCTCTCTGTGTTCCTAAGCAGCTCTGGGTGGAGCAGAGGGTCCTTCTGGTGGGGAGGGCTAATGGGCCTGCACTGGACCCCATCTGTCAGAATATGAAACTAGCGCTATATACAAAATATATCTGACAATACCCAGAATAACTCTGAGATGATCCCTATGCACAATAACTCTACATTATTGTAAATGTGCCTTTGGCTCCACAATAACATGACAAAGTTACGGTGTTGAGAGCAGAGCCGCAGCATGGTTCAGAACAGTGAAAATGACCTCTGACCTGTGTGTGTCTGTGGATGTGTGGAGGGTCTTGAGATGGGGGCACGGGGATCCATGTGGTACACCTCGTCGGTCCTCAGATAGGGTATGTACTCCGAGGGGGGAGGGGAGCGGTCTGTGTCCTGGTGCGAACCATGGGCCTGTGTAGGGAGGCGGGAGCCACGGGACTGGTTCTGAAGGCGGTGTTTGATAGCAGGAACTGGAGGGGATCTGGGGGGCACTCTGGAGGCGCAAGACATCATGCTGTTACATCTGACAATGTGGTAGCCTCGTTTAACCAGACGGAATGTGGTAGCCCCGTTTAACCAGACGGAATGTGGTGACCCCGTTTAACCAGACGGAATGTGGTGACCCCGTTTAACCAGACGGAATGTGGTGACCCCGTTTAACCAGACGGAATGTGGTGACCCCGTTTAACCAGACGGAATGTGGTGACCCCGTTTAACCAGACGGAATGTGGTGACCCCGTTTAACCAGACGGAATGTGGTGACCCCGTTTAACCAGACGGAATGTGGTGACCCCGTTTAACCAGACGGAATGTGGTGACCCCGTTTAACCAGACGGAATGTGGTGACCCCGTTTAACCAGACGGAATGTGGTGACCCCGTTTAACCAGACGGAATGTAGTGACCCCGTTTAACCAGACGGAATGTGGTGACCCCGTTTAACCAGACGGAATGTGGTGACCCCGTTTAACCAGACGGAATGTGGTGGCCCCGTTTAACCAGACGGAATGTGGTGACCCCGTTTAACCAGACGGAATGTGGTGACCCCGTTTAACCAGACGGAATGTGGTGACCCCGTTTAACCAGACGGAATGTGGTGACCCCGTTTAACCAGACGGAATGTGGAAAATGATTTCACCTCAAACACGGTGTTCAGTCTGATTTAATCAGGCTACAGATGGAACACTACTGCCTTTACTTCTACTCACCTTCCAGTGTGAACAGCCATGGCGTGTGTCACACCTGTGATGCCATTCTTTATCCTGCCCTGTGCAGTGCTAGCAGGGTAGTTGGCTTGTGGTGGCGAGGGGTCAGCAGGCCTGAGGTCAGGTTCGGGGTCAGGGGGGTGAGGGGTTATGGTGTTCCTCTCCATCATGGTCATGAGTTCCATCTGCCTGCGGAGGCGGCTCTCCTGCCTGGTGTGTTGTAGCCCTGCAGGGTAGCGCTCTGATGCCGGGACATAGGGTTTACTGGGTCTCTGAGTGTTCCACTCTGGCCTACGACCTCCTCCCCTGTGTCTCTGGCCCTGGCCTTGGTCTGTCCGGGCAAAGGCCTCGTACAGGTCTCCTGCACCTGAGATTGTACTTTATTAATCCCCAGGAGGAAATTAGTTTCGCACTTATAAACATAGTAAAAAAAACAATACACACCACCTTCTCCTACTCTTCCTCCCAGGTCGTTCAGCCAAACGTTCTCCTTCCCCGCCCTGGGGCCAGGAGGGTTCCTCTGAGCCAGCTGTGCTTCCTGCCTGGCCTCCCGCCTGCACCTCTTGGCGTTGGGAGGAGGAGGTCTGTACTCTACAGGGATGTCTGGGGTTTGCACCGCCTGGCTTCGATTACCTAGAGCCTCCACTGTGTACGTGCAGCCCGGCCTGACTGCTGGGTTCACCTCTATGCAGACACAGAGAGAACACCACACAGGGAGGCATTTTAGAATGCCTATTTACAACGGGGATTTGGTGAGTAGTAGATACATGCCTGTATAGTACACGGTACATGACACTAATTCAGATAAACACTCACAATAAAACGTCTTAATTCAGTTAACCACACCCAAACTGTAACATGCTAGGAGGAATAGTGTAATGTATGTTACCAGTCTTCACTGCCATGTCCTTCCTAAGGGAGGCGGTGCTGCAAGTCTCTTCTCTCAGGGTGTCCTTCTCCCTTCCTGTCTCTGTCTGGTAGTGGTATGGTCCTGAGCTGGTGTTAAAGACTAAAGACAGAACAATCAAAACCTGCTTTGCTTTCATCAAATACCAAAATTAGAACCCCGGGTTGTTGTTTTTTTACACCTTTATTTAAAAGGCAAATCAGTTAAGAACAAATTCTTAATTTCAATGACGGCCTAGGAACTGTGGGTTAACTGGCCTAGGAACTGTGGGTTAGCTGCCTTGTTCAGGGGCAGAACAACAGATTTCTACCATGTCAGCTCGGGGATTCGATCTTGCAACCTTTCGGTTACTAGTCCAACGCTCTAGCCATTAGGCTACGCCAGGGAATTTAAAAAATAAATGTTTTTAGGGTTACCCGGGCCCTGCTACTCCTGTACTGAACACCATGTTCAATGGATAATCTATTGAAAAAGTTTAGTCCAGGACTAGTTATAGTCCTGTCCAGGAAACCAGAAAGCTTTGTCAAATATACAACACTGTTACTGTATAAAGCACATGTAGTCAACTCCCCTGGAGAGCTAGGCCACTGGGTCGGCAGGCTTTTTGATCCAACACTGCTAAAACACATCAGGGTCAGTTTCACAAGTTCCCGTTGAGCAGCTGATTTGTAGAATCTGGAACAAATCTCAACACCCCGTAGCTCTTTTGGATGCAATATGCTTGAACATTATAACATACATTAGCCTACAACCAAAAAGTCAAATAAAATAATTCCCTCATTCAGTGAATTAGGTATCAAATGGCTATACTTTGATACAAGGTGGCTAAGCGTGAGGGTTCTAGACTGACTTTTTCCCAGTGCCAAGTAAGACATGAAAGAAGTTAGACATTTCATCTAACATGTTCAGAGAAAGTTAGATATTTTGACGTGCAACATTTCAAAATAGGATCCAGAATAGTCATGTGTTTTTCTCTTTAGAGATCAATTTGACTGCATGTTTTTTGTGCATATTGTCCTAGGCCAGGGTTCTCCAAACCCGTTCCTGGAGAGCTACCCTCCTGTAGGTTTTCAATCCAACCCCAGTTGTAACTAACCTGATACAGCCAGCTAATTATTACAATCAGATGTGCTAGATTAAGGTTGGAGCAGAAACCTACAGGACAGTCTATCTCCAGGAACAGGTTGGAGAGCCCTGGGCTAAGCCTATAGCTACATCATTTAACACATAAGGAAGTGGGGACACAAAACATTTGCTAGATTGCTAACTAAAGATATTGTTTCTAGATAGCCATACAATTGACCTTACAGTAAATGTAATGTCCTACAAAAACATGCCATTGATAGGCCAGGTGATGTAGGGCTATTCACCTTAAATGGCTTGCTCCATACCGTTCTGCTGGCACATCATCTCAATTACACACGGTTTGTAAAAGGTGTAATTAACTCTATATTGACACTTGAGAAATTATTTAGATTATAGCTGAGACTCTTATTTTTTAACAACATTAAGGGTAGTTGTTTTTCCTGCAATTAAATCTCGAAATGTTGCTCAACTGTCAGTATGCTTGCGCCTATCAGAACGCATCTCTCTCTTCACTCAGTGTGTAAAGGGGGGAGAGGAAGTGAGCGCCAGCAGCGAGACAGGGACAGGGCAGATACTTTCATAGCAGGAAGCAGGTTAATGCATAATACTGTTGACCAAATAATGGTTTTAGAACCAAAATATTATTTGTTTTGCCGCGTGGTAACAATTAAGCAGTGGCACAATACAACGGAAACACTGTAGTCATCTACGTTGCATTTTTTAAGCCCTTTGAAAACTGAATGGAAAGACATTTTAACAATTAATTATTCATTAATTATTATTAATTAAATATTAATTTATTAAGGCCTTTGAATCAGATAAATGAGTTTCAGAATTTAAGGCATTGCGGACACCCTGTAACAGTAATCACCCCGTGAGGAGACAGGTTCCCCCTCCAGAGAGTGTTGCAGCTTGGAGACGTCGTGTCCCTTCCTGGCCAGCTCTCTGATCCTCTGCTGGTGCTTGTCCTTCAGGGCCTCCTCCTGGGCCCGCTGAACACTCAGGTAAAGCTCCTCCTGCTTACGACTGTGCTGCTCCTGCAAGGACCACCACAAGTGTTACAAAGACCCCAACAAACACAGTCTGTTGTCAGTTAATATAATGCATGCTTGGCATGACATACACAACAGGAGTAGGCTAAAACTTATAATACAATTCCAAATTCGAAAACAAATGGAAAGAACTTAATTTGTGATTGCTAGTCATCTCTTTCATTAAAGATGATATACTGGCAGAGATCCCCAATGAGCTCTATGTTCAGAAGTGTAACGTCCATGTGCTCTGACCTCTGTGTGTCTCTTTCTCTGAGTGTCGAGCTGGTACTGTTTCTGTAGCAGCTCTCTCTCCTGCGCCACCCTCCTCTCCTCCTCCTGCTCCACAGCCAGGCGAACGGCCTCCTCCGCCTCACGCTGCCTCCTCCTCTCCTCCACCTGAGCCTCGATGGCACGCTGGAACAGGATGGGACAACCAATCCACAATACTGTCAATCCTCTCAGAGTCTCAATTGCCAAGAGAATTTGAATTTTATTAGGATCCCCATTAGCTGACGCCATGACATCAAATAATATTCCTGGGGTCCATCATAGCACATTGCGTAAGACTATACATTAGATTAAAGGATTTGGTGTTCTACCGTTATCCCACTCATACCTGATGCTCCAGCTGTTTCACTCTCTTCCTCTCTCTCTCCTCGATCTGGGCTGGGTCCAGTAGGGCCGTCATGGTACGGAGATGGCTGAACAAAGAAATATACATCATAAAATAGCACAGAATAGAATGAATAATTGTTCCCGATCAGATCAGATGGTTAGGGGAAAACTCTTGTACTGGATGGCTCACCTTGCCTTCTGTGGGAAGCCTCCAGTGATGTCGACGCTGGCTCTCCCAAGACTGTCCCCTCCGTAGGTGCTGGCTCCGTCCCAGGCCACAGACAGGGCTCCTAAATGGGTCCTCTGTTGACTGAGGGGCTCTGACTCGCCCCTCTCTGCAGCCACGGGGGCCTGGAGAGGGACTCTCATCTGGGGGGAGTCAAAGTGCATGGCCCAGCGCTCATGGTCCTCAGCCTGGGAGGGAGGGAGGGAGGTGGATTAGTGGAAACACTATTGAGCAATGTTTTCAATTCAAGTCCTGGGAACCTACAGGGGTAAACATTTTAATTCTAACCTGGCACTAACAAACCCGATTCAACTAAACAATTAAAACAGCCTGTTACTTGGCTGAGATACTGTTTCTCCTGCCGGTGTCGCAGCTTGTCCTCCTCCCTCTGCCGGTCCAGATCCTGCAGCCACCTCCTATGATGCTCCTTCTTCTGAGCGCTGAAGGCATGTTCTACTGGGGTGGCCTCCTGGACATCACAACCACAAAAACAGCAGCTTTACAACAGCACTCTGTTGTAACCTTCAGTTGAGATGGCCTGTTCCCTGTAACTCGAATAGTAAATGTGTGTTTGGTACATTATGGTAGTGAATGGTACTCCACCCCCACTACGAAGGCAGATCTGATGGCAGAAGGGAGGTCTCTGTGACTGCTGTAGCTCTGAGTGGAGCACAGTGTGTCTGTGTCCTCCAGACCGGGTCCTCCTAGCATCTGGCCAGAGACCACAGAAGCTTGTCAACAAACATATTTTCTTAGACATTGACAGTGAAAACTTTTTGCAGAAAAAAATCCATTGCCTACCCCGGTGTGTATGTGACCATCTCCAGGACCAGGTTTGGATGTGATGGTCACCCTTCCCCTTGGGCCATAGTCTGCCGTGACATCTGGTCTGGTCAGGTCTTTCTGCTGTTTCTTCAGAGCCATCTGTTCGTCTTAATCAGACAGAGAGCAAGCCAATCAAATCACTTCATTAATGTCTGATAAGCTGTAGCACACCACAATACCCAGACACCACCAATCAATCAATTACATTGATGCTCCAGAGGTCTTGTATAATGTAAGCCAGTAGTTTAAAAGTAATGCTCAGGAGCCAAAATGGGTCCCAGAAAATGGTGCACTACCTCATCCATTTCGTATGATATGTGAAATAATGTGTAACTCGTATGATATGTTACGAATTGTTTTTTTAAAAATGCTGTACTGAAAGTGAAACCAGCCCCTTGCTGTATGGTGTGCTGTGGTACTATACAATACTAGATCACAATACTTAGGTGCCAACATGATAAGTATTGCGATTCTCACAATTCTATACTGAACAAAAATATAAAGGCAACATGAAACAACTTCAAAGATTTTACTGAGTTACACTTCATAGACGGAAATCCGTCAATTTAAATAAATTCATTACGCCCTAATCTATGACTGGGCAGGGGCGCAGTCATGGGTGGGCATAGGCCCACTCATGTGGGAGCCAGGTCCACCCAATCTGAAATCAGTTTTTCCCCACAAAATGGCTTTTTACAGTAATAAATACACCTCAGCACCTCCAACGATCCCGCAGGTGAAGAAGCCAGATGTCGAGGTCCAGAGCTGGAGTGATACCACATGGTCTGTGGGGCCTGGAGTGATACCACATGGTCTGTGGGGCCTGGAGTGATACCACATGGTCTGTGGGGCCTGGAGTGATACCACATGGTCTGTGGGGCCTGGAGTGATACCACATGGTCTGTGGGGCCTGGAGTGATACCACATGGTCTGTGGGGCCTGGAGTGATACCACATGGTCTGGGGGCCTGGAGTGATACCACATGGTTTGTGGGGCCTGGAGTGATACCACATGGTCTGCGGTTGTGGGGCCTGGAGTGATACATGGTCTGCGATTGTGGGGCCAGGAGTGATACATGGTCTGCGATTGTGGGGCCAGTTGGATGTACTGCCACATTCTCTAAAACAATGTTGTAGGCGGCTTTTGGTAGAGAAATGAACAGTCAATTCTCTGGCAACAGCCACGGTGGATATTCCTGTAGTCAACATGAAAATTGCACACCCCCTCAAAACTTAAACATCTGTTGCACTGTGTTCTGTGACAAAACTGCACATTTTAGAGTGGCCTATTATTGTCCCCAGCACAAGGTGCATTGTGCAATGATCATGCCGTTTAATCAGCTTCTCGATATGCCACAACTGTCCAGGTGGATGGATTATCTTGGCAAAGGAGAAATGCTCACTAAAAGGGATGTAAACAAATTTGTGCACAAAATTTGAGAAAAAAAGTTGTGCGTATGGAAATTTTCTGGTATATTTTATTTCAGCTCATGAAAAATGGAACCAACACATGATGCATTTATATTTTTGTTCAGTGTATATGTATTGCAATTTGATGTTACAAACATATTGCTCACCATATGTCTGCTGCAGAGGGATAAGAGCAATGAGAAAACTATTTTAAAAATATATATATATATATTTTAATTGAACCTTTATTTAACTAGGCAAGTCAGTTAAGACCAAATTCTTATTTACAATGACGGCCTACTCAACCAAACCCAGACGACGCTGGGCCAAATGTGCGCCATCCTATGGGACTCCCAATCACGGCCGGATGTGATAGAGCCTGGATTCGAACCAGGGACTGTTGCACTCTGATGCAGTGCCTTAGACGGCGGCGCCACTCAGAAGCCCAAGTTATGCAAATAAAAGTGCTGAAAACAAATTGGTTCCATATTTAAAAAGATGGAGAACAAGCTATGAAGAAAAAATACTTAGTGCATGTATTTTTCGGTGCAGGTACAGCCAACTAGCTCAAATAATATTGCGATAGTCAAAACGATACGCTATATTGTCAAAAATAATATCCTGATGTGTAACTGGATCAATTTCACCCATCACTAGTTGGTACCTAGTTCTTTCCTCCATTGTGTCCTCTTGGCCTCCAGTGCTTCTTTGTCCATCTCTCTTTCTCCCAGAGAACTGAACAGGCCAGATGGTTGACCACAAATCACCCACCTGTCCAGTAGAAAAGAAAGTATGCTAAATACATAACATAATTGAAATTTCACATTTTAGAGGTGTCTGTCAAGTGGTCAAATAGGCTACAATGTGCTCCTAGTATATTACCTTTCATCCTCGCTTTTTCCCTGTGAGTTTCCATTCCCACTAACATGTGCAGCACTTCCTTTTCTCCCCATTCCAGTCAACAGGCAATTCTCTTTAGAGTTCCCTTCATTTCCTTGGGAATATGCAAACACTGTTAGCTACATGCATCATAGATGGTAGTGGTACATCTTCAATTTCATCATCAGGTTCATTTAACAGAGAGCCATTTGCACTTGAATTGGGATTATTGTAAACATCTCACTCTAACCTGTTTGAGGCTGGCTGTGTACATCTGGATCCTGTGAGCGAATGGTTGAGTTGTTGATTGTGCTGAGGATCTGTTGGAGCTGCTCATTGGTCAAACAGACCAAGCTGTCCTTCACAGTGGACTTTGGAGGTCTATCGGTGGCTATCTGCCCATGTCCTTTAGCTGAAGACACTTTTGCCAAGGCTTTGGTATTGTGGTCAGTGCTGCCCTTGGCCTTTGGTTTTGTATGATTGGATGCAACCATTGGAGTGTCATTCTTGACTGGCACAGTGTGGGTAATAGGGACTGCCTTCCTCCTCTCTGCACGTTTCCTCTGTACTCTCAGAGGCTCCTCGGATACTGGTTCGGGAAACTTCTTTGAGTTGAGAGCATTTTGTGGTCTGGTTCGAGAGAGTATCTAACATTAAATCATAAAAAGGAAAGTAAAACGACAAGGATAGTTACAGTTCATACATTTATTACCGTAAGTGCAAAAAGTAATGGTTGTTAGATAGCAGAAAACTATCTTACCTTATTTGGATTCTTCGTATCAACACCTACAATCATGGCAAAACATAAATGACAACTCAAGTTAAAATCGGCTTGGATTCCTTTGAAGTATATGGTAATGTATAATGATAACTTAAAGTTTAACTGAACGGTATGATACCTACCATGATGATTGGTTAGAATTAGCCTGGGCTTTCCATTTTCAAGTTCGAACATCAGACCATCCCTGTTCACCAAAACAAAAAGGTAATAGCTATAGATCTAACGTTAGGTATGTTGCTACATAAGGCAGATATAGATCTAACATTACAGTTTTATGCTAGCCAAATTATCTTTCCAAACTTTGATGGCTGGTTTACAAGCTTCAACTAACTATCTAGCTAACGTCACCCAACTGCAAAGCTCGTTGGCTAACTTTAAACACGACTGGTGAAAGGAAAAATCATTACTCACCCCAGATTCATTTTAGCTGACAGTTGTCATTGAACTGGCTGAACGATATACATAAATCTTGTTTCTCACCAAATAACTTTGCTAACCATTGCTAGGTAATAATTGTCCAGTTTCCCCAAACTCCTAGCTAAACATGGATACCTCTCGATATGTTTATTGTGTCAGAGATCCTTTTCTAATATCTCTGATTGTGTATGTTGGTTGCTGTCAACGACCAATGAGAACATAAATGATTGGCTCATCACTCACAGGTTTGTATTGAGCAGCGAATCAGAATACGTCTTGCTAAATAGGTTAACTTTACGTTTCCGACATTACGGTGGTAAACCCCTGTGCTTAAACTCGGGATTAGACTAGATGGTATACGGGACAAGCGAGGAAGAGGCGAAGCGAGAGGATTTACCCCGCCCAAAATATGTCCGAATGAGATTTTTTTTTTTTTAAAGATTGTATGGTCTGTGAGACAGTGTCTTATTACATTAGGCTTATTTGATCGGGTTGACGTTTCGTAATATTTAGGCTGTTACAAATATGTTATATATAAAGATGCTCACTCACATGAGTCCACACACTGCACTGACACTCCAAACACACACATAACATGCAAACATCTTCATATTGACTCTACACACACACACGCAAACACACTCATATACAATCATAATTTACGCCACTGCTACACTGTTTATCATATATCCTGATGCCTTGTAACCTTATAGGTAAAATATATATTCCGTTCTGCCCCTGAACAAGGCAGTTAACCCACTGTTCCCCGGTAGGCCGTCATTGTAAATAAGAATGTGTTCTTAACTGACTTGCCTAGTTACATTTTTTTTTTTTTAAATACAAAAATACATAACTACCTCTATCACTCCAATTGTAAATATGGAATTGGAACTGACCCTGTTTATAGCTTCTTACTTTCTTGTGTTCTTATTTCTATTCATCATGTTTTTGTTCTACCTTGTGTTATTTTTAGTGCTATGTGGATATTGATTATTGCGTTTGGAGCTTGCAAGAAAGGCATTTCACTGTGCTTGTGCACGTGACATAACATGTTCACGTGCATATCTGGTGTCCGGAAAAATTAAGGCAATTACAATTATAAAAACATTACAGTGCATTCATAACAGATGTCACAACACACCAAGTGTGTGCCCTCTGGCGCCTACTCCACTACCACATATCTACAACACAACATACATTTGTATGTGTGTATAGTGCGTATGTTAACATGTGTGTGTGTGCACCAATGTTTGTGTTGCTTCACAGTCCCTGCTGTTCCATAAAGTGTATTTGTATCTGTTTTTAATCTGATTCTACTGCTTGTATTAGTTACCTGATGTGGAATAGAGTTCCATGTAGTCATGGCTCTATGTAGTTCTGTGCTCCCATAGACTGTTCTTGTCTTGGGGATTGTGACCCTCTGGTGGCATGTTTTACGGGGGTATGCATTGGTGTCTGGGCTGTGTGCTATTAGTTTAAACATAAATTAACATTAGAATAGTCCCGCTTGATATTGCCTGCATTGAGGACGTGTATATCCTTTGCTTTGGCGGTCACTCGGCTACCATGCCAATATAATAGATAATCTGACGGGACTCCCTATAAAAAACACGTCACTTCGACAGTTATGGCTAGCAGGGATTCAGTTTTTGTCCGAATTTACTTTTCCTATCAGGTTTAGAACGTATGCAGCAAATTAGGAGAATAAATGTGGCAGAATAGGATAATTAGGTTTAGGGTTAGCTAAAATGTGAAAACCCACTTTGGATACAGCTACGACTGGAAATGACTTTTCGTAGCAGGTTAGGGAAGTATTTTCGCTAACTTTAACCTAATTCGCATAGCATGCTACATTACTTATCCTAACCTGCTGTGTAAATGCTCATAACCTACTAGGTTAAAGTCACTTCCGGAAGTGCCATGATTTTTTAAAGGAATCTCGATGGTGTACACATACAGCTACAGACATAAATAACTTTTTCGTAGCAGGTTAGGAGAACTTCCGTATCATGTTTGGATAATTCGCGTAGCCGGTTGGGATAATTAGGTTCGCGAAAATGCCCTTCTAACCTGCTACAAAATGTCCCTTCCGGTCGTAGCGATAGACAAAAGTGGGTCATGTCTAGAAGGGATCCAGCTTTTGTCAAATTTACTTCAAACGTATTTTTGTTGTTGTTGTTGCATTTTACCTAATCTTAACCTGCCACAATTATTATCATAACCTGCTACGTATGTTCTCCTACGTGAATGAACGTAGCAGTTTAGGAAAATTAGGTTAGGGAAAGGGTTAGCTGAAATTCTATCATAACCTGCTACAAAAAGTAACTTCCGTCCATAGCTGCATTCTCTCTAGTAACGACTGCAAACTCCGCGTTCGTTGCTGTACGATGGTGAAACGAGCACACCTGAGTAACGTGTACATTTTTGTTTCCCAATCACGCGAATGAGGAGGGGACTAATTCGGATGACACATGAAAATGTAACAACAAACAGGGAAAAATATATATATATTCTGGACCATGCTAGCAAAGATACTGTTCTGTGACGCTAATACATGCTAATAGTAGCTAGCATGATGAGACCAAAGAGAACCTGTTGTGTCGGTGTATGTCGTGCTTGTGGGGAAAACATTTCCAATAGAATATACGTGCACAATCTCTTCAGTCAGTTCGAAGGTCAATGTTTGAAACCATTTGACTACACCACAGCATTGGAGGACCTCACTGGACCAATTTCTCAGGACGATGCCTTACCACAGATCATTTGCGAAACGTGTCGTAAACTTCTCAAAAGGTACTACAAAAGCTTTTGCGATGTGGAGAAAATTGGCAGTATATTTCGAGAAAGTGCTCAGAAGCAGAGGGAGAGTCACTCTCTTGCATGGCGAACTCGGGACGCCCAACAAGGTGAGATTAGTATCACCCCTTTTCCCCACGAGAGAATGGCAGACGCGTGTAAGGTTACCCCGCGAGATTTGACCGTAACGTTAGTAGTTGTGCCAAAGAGCGAGAACACAGGTGAAGAAGCCACGCCACATCCCAACAACGATAACATCAAACCTGAGCCTGCAGAAATCTCAGTATACCTGGAAGAAGATATGGAGCAGGATCCACAGTCTGGCGATGATGATGCTGCTTCTTCGAAGCTAAACCAGGTAAACACGTGTTGTCACCTTTAATACCTGCTGCATGTTGGAGAGAAGTCGGGGGTACATCTTGAAGTTTCAGGTAGGTGTTCAAGGTCGCTAGTGTACCTTCCTTTCTGGAGTCCTGCGCCACAGTAGTGCCATGATCCTATCTCTGACAGCAATGCGGCGATCATTTACAACCTATAAAGTTGAACTTTATTCAACCGTCAAATCGTTCAGTCTTCTCTCCTCCTTCCATTGCAAATAACTGAATTTTGATAGTTTGGTCGCAAGTATCAGGTGAAAATGCTTGCTGGGCCATTAAAAGTTTAAAAAATGTATTGATTGGTATTGACATTTCCCCCTTCTAATTTTAGGTGAGTGTGCCAACTAAATACATCCTTACTGGACCCATGGAGAAACTTGTGGATAACATGTTGAATGGACAATTCTTCAGCGCAGCAAAGGCAATAATGGAAATTCCTGATTTGGCTTCCCTTGTCACTAAAGAGGTTTTGAACCAAGTCGTCAAAGAATGCAAAGAGCTCACTAGCGTTCCATTCAACTCCATACTTCGACAGACCAGTCCATCCTCTCTGGAAGCCTTCAGATGGGACACTGTTTTTACTGAATGGAAGACAACCGCACCCACGTTCCTTGGGTTTCTGGAGTCCGCAAGCACATCTACATGGGTTTCTGCCCTGACCAAAGAACGTACACAGAGAAAGAACTTCGCCATAGGCATGGCTGGAGCCACTCTTCTCAAGGTACGTTGCGGCAGGATGAGTGCACCCATGTATCGGAACTCGCTTATCATGCACCAGGCTCAGAAGAAAAAGTGCTTCAATAGGTTTGCCAGACTTGGTGTCTGTGTTACAAAGCAAAGCATGCTTCATCTGTTGAGAAGAGTGAGGGCATCGGAAGAAGTAACCAGGACTCCCTCTGCAGGTGAAGACCACAACTACGACTCAGTAGCGCCAAGAAGATCCACAGAAAATACTGACAGACAGGTGTGTAATATTTGTTTCTATCATGGGTTTGAGTCAATTCCAATTAAATTTCAGTCAATTCGGGAACTAGGCCTAGACTGAAATTCCAATTGTCTTCAGTGCTTTTCTAGGCTGAACAATTGGAATTGCAATTTGATTTACTTTCTGAATCGACAAGGAATTGCCCCCAACCTCGCTTGTTTATAGTGTCTCCAGCAGGTGTTCACACCTTGACTTTTTCCACATTTTGTTGCTACAAAGTGGGATTAAAATTGATTTAAATGTCATTTTTGTCAATGATCTACACAAAATACTCCAATGTCAAAGTGGAAGAAAACTTCTAACATTTGTAAAACATTTAGTGAAAAATTAAACAATTTCTTGATTAGAGAAGGATCCAACCCCTTAGTCAATACATGTTAGAATCACCTTTTCACACCTGGAAAGTGCAACATTTGCCCATTTATTCTTTTCAAAATTCTTCAAGCTCTGTTAAATGGGTTGTTGATCATTGCTGAACAACCATTTTCAGGACTTGCCATAGATCTTCAAGCAGATTTAAGTCGAAACGGTTTCTCTGCCACTCAGGAAGATTTACTGTCTTCTTAGAAAGCAACTCCAGTGTAAATTTGGCCTTACGTTTTTAAATATTGTCCTGCTGAAAGGTGAATTAATCTCCCAGTGTCTGGTGGAAAGTAGACTAAACCAGGTTTTCCTTTAGGATTTTGCCTGTGCTTAGCTCCATTATGTATTTTTTATCCTGAAAAACTCATAACATGATGCAGCCACCACTATACTTGAAAATATGGAGTGGTACTCTGTAATGTGATGTATTAGTTTTGTCCTAAACATAACACTTTGTACTAGAGATGTACATTTTGCTGCCGACTAACCATTTTGCTGCCGACTAACCTACTAACTTGTGTGCCATATATACAGTGCCTTTGGGAAGTATTCAGACCCCTTGACTTTTTCCATATTTTGTTACGTTACAGCCTTATTCTAAAATGGATTAAATAAATAAAATAATCTGCAATCTACACACAATACCTCATGATGACAGAGTGAGGGGTTTATACAATTTTGCAAATGTATTAAAAATAAAAAATAAACAGATACCTTATTTAAGTAATCAGATCCTTTGCTATGAGACTCGAAATTTAGCTCAGTTGCATCCTGTTTCCATTGATCATCCTTCAGGTGAGGTTACACAGTTGACAGTGCATGTCAGAGCAAAAACCAAGCCATGAGGTTAAATGAGTTGTCTGTTGAGCTCCAAGACAGGATTGTGTCGAGGGACATATTTGGGGAAGGGTACCAAACAATGTCTGCAGCATTGAAGGTCCCCAAGAACACAGTGGCCTCCATCATTCTTAAATGGAAGAAGTTTGGAACCACCAAGACTCTTCCTAGAGCTGGCCACCCGACCAAACTGAGCAATCAGGGGGAGAATGGCCTTGGTCAGGGAGGTGACCAAGAACCCGATGGTCACTCTGACAGAGCTCAGGAGTTCCTCTGTAGATATGGTTGTCCTTCTGGAATGTTCTCCCATCTCTGCAGCACTCCACCAATCAGGCCTCTATGGTAGAGTGGCCAGACGGAAGCCACTCCTCAGTAAAAGGAACATGACAGCCAGCTTGGAGTTTGCCAAAAGGCACCTAAAGACTGACTATGAGAAACAAGATTCTCTGGTCTGATGAAACCAAGATTGAACTCTTTGGCCTGAATGCCAAGCATCAAGTCTGGAGGAAACCTGGTACCATCCCTATGGGAAAGCATGGTGGTGGCAGCATCATGCTCTGTGGATGTTTTTCAGAGGCAGGGACTGGGAGACTATTCAGGGTCGAGGCAAAGATGAATGGAGTAAAGTGCAGAGATCCTTGATGAAAACCTGCTCCAGAGCACTCAGGACCTCAGGCTGGGGCGAAGGTTCACCTGCCAACAGGACAACGGCCGTAAGCACACAGCCAAGACAACGCAGGAGTGGATTCAGAACAAGTGTCTGTATGTCCCTGTGTAGCCCAGCCAGAGCCCAGACTTGAACCCGACATCTCTGGAGAGACCTGAAAATGGCTGTGCAGCAACGCTCCCCATCCAACCTGACATAGCTTGAGAGGATCTGCAGAGAAGAATGGGAGAAACTCCCCAAATACAGGTGTGCCAAACTTGTAGCATCATACCGAAAAAGACTCTAGGCTGAAATCACTGCCAAAGGTGGTTCAACAAAGTATTGAGTATAGGGTCTGAAAACTGTAAAAGTGATATTTCATTTATTTTTTGACAAATTTTGCAAAAATGTCTACCTGTTTTTGCTTGTCTTTATGGGGTATTGTGTGTAGATTGAGGGGAAAATAACTCAAATTAATTTTATGTGGAAAAAGTTAAGGGGTCTGAATACTTTCCGAAGGCACACGCGCGCACACACACACACACACAAACTCAGTTTTTCACCATTACTGACATTTAATCCTGGTAAAAATTCCCAGTAGCTGGTAGCATTGCCTTTAAATTGTAACTTGGGTCAAATGTTTTGGGTAGCCTTCCACAAGCTTTCCACAATAAGTTGGGTGAATTTGGGCCCATTCCTCCCGAACAGAGCAGATGTAACTGAGTCCGGTTTGTAGGCCTCCTTTCTCACGCACGCTTTTTCAGGTCTGCCCACAAATGTTCTATAGGATTGAGGTCAGGGCTTTGTGAAGGCCACTCCAATACCTTGACTTTGTTGTCCTTAAGCCATTTTGCCACAACTTTGGAAGTATGCTTGGGGTCATTGTCCATTTGGAAGACCCATTTGCAACCAAGCTTTAACTTCCTGACTGATGACTTGAGATGTTGCTTCAATACATCCACATAATGTTCCTTCCTCATGACGCCATCTATTTTGTGAAGTGCACCAGTCCCTCCTGCAGCAAAGCACCCCCACAACATGATGCTGCAACCCCCGTGCTTCACGGTTGGGATGGTGTTCTTCAGCTTGCAAGCATCTCCCTTTTTACTCCAAACATAACGATGGTCATTATGGCCAAACAGTTCTATTTTTGTTTCATCAGACCAGAGGACATTTCTCCAAAAAGTACGATCTTTGTCCCCATGTGCAGTTGCAAACCGTAGTCTGGCTTTTTTTATGGAGGTTTTGGAGTAGTGGCTTCTTCCTTGCTGATCGGCCTTTAAGGTTATGTCGATGTAGGACTTTTGTACCGGTTTCCTCCAGCATCTTCACAAGGTCCTTTGCTGTTGTTCTGGGATTGATTTGCACTTTTCGCATCAAAGTACATTCATCTCTAGGAAACAGAACGCATCTCCTTCCTGAGCGCTATGACGGCTGCGTGGCCCCATGGTGTTTATACTTGCGTACCATTGTTTGTACAGATGAACGTGGTACCTTCAGGCGTTTGGAAATTGCTCCCAAGGATGAACCAGGCTTGTGGAGGTCTACAAAACTATGTTGTTGATCCATCCTCTTTTTAAAAAAATCCTGTCACAGCCATTAAACTAACTGTTTTAAAGTAACCATTGGCTTTGTGAAACCCTTGAGCGGTTTCCTTTCTCTCCGGCAACTTGAGTTAAGGAAGGACACCTGTATCTTTAATGACGGTGTATTGATACACCATGCAAAGGGTAATTAATAACTTTACCATGCTCAAATGGATTTCTACCCATCTACCAATGGGTGCCCTTTGCCAGGCATTGTAAAACCTCTTTGTGGTTGAGTCTGTTTTAATCTACTGCTCGACTGAGGGACCTTTTTTATAGATAATTGTATGTGTGGGGAACAGGGATGAGGTAGTCATTCAAAAATCATGTTAAACATTATTGCACACAGTGAGTCCATGTAACTTATGTGACTTAAATTCTTACTCCTGCACTTTAGGTTTGCCAAAACAAAGGGGTTGAATAGTTATTGACTCAAGACAGTTCAGCTTTTCATTTTTAATTGATTTGTAAAAAACATAATTCCACTTTGATATTATGGGGTATTGTGTGTAGGCCAGTGATGAAAAATCTCAATTTGATCACTTTTAAATTCCGGCTGTAACGCAACAAAATGTGTAAGAAGTCAAGGGGTGTGAATACTTTCAGAAGGCACGGTAGGTTGTGTCCTGGTTGTGATATACATTTTATCCCCAATGTGCTCATCCCTTTGTGGGACATGGTGGTTTTTATTCAGTCATTTCATGGCAGAGCAGAGGGAAGTCTGTCAGAGTTATAGATGTAAAAAATATTGCAATATTTATTGAGTAATGATTTTCTTACCCTTGCCTTAACGGAGCAGGAGGACCCAGAGCCCACAGTGACTGAGAAGCAGCAGGAACCAAGGACCAGTCTGGGGGAAGAGCAGCTTCCAGACTCTGGAACGACAGAGTCCACAACAGTCACATGCACTCCTCTCTTTCGGAGCAAAAACCTTGGTCAGGGCCCATCCAAATGCCAGGCCAAGCCCAAACCTCTGCCCAAACCCCAGCCTCAGCCCCAACATCAGGCCCAGCCTCAGCCCCAACATCAGGCCCAGCCTCAGCCCCAACATCAGGCCCAGCCTCAGCCCAGCCCAGCCTCAGCCCCAACATCAGGCCCAGCCTCAGCCCCAGCATCAGGCCCAGCCTCAGCCCCAGCATCAGGCCCAGCCTCAGCCCAGCCTCAGCCCCAGCATCAGCCCCAGCATCAGGCCCAGCCCAAACCCCAGCCCCAACATCAGGCCCGGCCCAAGCCTCAGCCCAAACCCCAGCCCTTCCCCACAACCTTTCTCCTGGCCCAACCCTTCCAAACAGCACAGAACCAAACTGTTATGTTGTCTAAACAGAATGGCCCCCTGATGATATTTACACTTCCCTATGTGCAAAGCCCTGCAGCTCAAAGTGAGGAAGTCAAAGGTGTGGAAAGCACTACGTTGCACAACTACAACGTTCCTTGTTCTTGCCAGGTGTGTGGGCAATCATTTGACTTCACGCGTCATTTGATAAGACATGTTCAGATGCACTTAGCGGAGCAAAACCGTTTGTGTGGTTTGTGTGGGAAGGTCCTTGGGCCTGCAGAGAACATGGCGGTTCACCTGCAAACTCACAGTCTAATGAAAACTTTTTGTCATATTTGTGGCAAATGTTTCCCTAAGAATTCTGAGCTGAAATATCATATAAGTATTTATCACTATGTGGAGAAGCCACATCTGTGCGAAGTGTGTGGCAAAACCTTCAGACATGGCAAGGCCCTTAAAGAGCATCATACGTCCGTTCACATAGAGGGACGAGATAAGCCATATAAATGCCATTTGTGCCGAAAAGGCTTCTCAGGAGAAAGACAAGTTAAACTCCACCAGTTAACTCACACTGGAGAGAAACCGTTTCAGTGTGAAGATTGTGGCATGTGCTTCAGGGAGAAGAACACTCTTAAAGGGCACATGAGGACTCACACAGGAGAGAAACCGTATAAGTGCAGAGAGTGTGGAAAATGCTTTAGATTGTTAGGTGCTTTAAAATGTCACCTACTAACTCACACTGGAGAGAAACCGTATCGCTGCAACGTCTGTGGCAGATGCTTCAGTCAGTCCTCATCCCGCAAGACTCACATGAAAACTCACAAAATGGCTCACGCAGTACAGAGTGCAGAGAGACCACAGAGACCACAGAGTGCAGAGAGACCACAGAGTGCAGAGAGACCACAGAGTGCAGAGAGACCACAGAGTGCAGAGAGACCACAGAGTGCAGAGAGACCACAGAGTCCACAGAGTGCAGAAAAGGCTTTGTCGGAGTAGGATCTCTAAAATGCCGGTCCAATGGAGAGACACCATAGCTTAGATCCCCCTCACAACACATATGAACATTTACTAAAGGGAGAACCCACAACATGCCTTAGAAGTTGTAAAAGTGGCCTGTTCTGACATGTTTTAGAAGACAAAGACATGCCTCTAAAGTCACTTCTCTTGTTTAAATACATTGTGAGTTAGCAGTTTAAAATCATCGCTAATGGACTTAGACTGACTCTCCAACATTCCACAGTACATGTCATTTTCACAAAGAGGAGTCGACAGCATGTGGTCAACTTGTCTGTCCCAAATTGTTATGAGACTGCTGACTGGTCCCTAAAATGTGTTAGTCTCACAGTCACAGATTGATTCATTTCTTTATGTTTTGGTTAAAAAGTATTGTGTATTGTAGCTGCCAGAGGATAACACAATAAAATATTTTGTACTGTTTTTCAACCACAGAAGGGACACACTTTCATAATAATGAGAATGCATATTCACTGAATAGGTTTAGCTCCTCTTCCATGTAGTCTTACTGTTGGTTAAACCTTAAGATGCATGAGAACTGAATGTTTTTTTACTAAACATACTAAACTCAGAAAAAAAAGAAATGTCCTCTCACGGTCAACCGTGTATTTTCAGCAAACTTAACTTGTAAATATTTGATTGATCGTAAGATTCTACAACTGAGACATAAACTGAACATGTTCCACAGACATGTGACTAACAGGAATAGAATCATGTGTACCTGAACAAAGAGAGGGGGGGGTCAAAATCAAAAGTAACAGTCGGTATCAGATGTGGCCACCAGCTGCATTAAGTACTGTAGTGCATCTCTTCCTCATGTACTGCACCATATTTGCCAGTTCTTGCTGTGAGATATTACCCCACTCTTCCACTAAGGCAAGTTCCTGGACATTTCTGGGGGGAATGGCCTTAGCCCTCACCCTCCGATCCAACAGGTCCCAGACGTGCTCAATGGGATTGAGATCCGGGCTCTTCGCTGGCTATGGCAGAACACTGACATTCCTGTCTTGCAGGAAATCACGCACAGAATGAGCAGTATGGCTGGTGGCATTGTCATGCTGGAGGGTCATGTCAGGATGAGCCTGCAGGAAGGGTACCACATGAGGGAAGAGGATGTCTTCACTGTAACGCACAGGGTTGAGATTGTCTGCAATAACAACAATCTCAGTCCAATGATGCTGTGACACACCGCCCCAGACCATGTCACGGACCCTCCTCCAAATCGATCCCTCTCTCGACGATAAACACGAATCCGACCATCACCCCTGGTGAGACAAAACTTCTACTCATCAGTGAAGAGCACTTTTTGCCAGTCCTGTCTGGTCCAGCGACGGTGGGTTTGTGCCCATAGGCGATGTTGTTGCCGGTGATGTTTGGTGAGGACCTGCCTTACAACAGGTCTACAAGCCCTCAGTCCAGCCTCTCAGCCTATTGCGGACAGTCTGAGCACTGATGGAGGGATTGTGCGTTCCTGGTGTAACTCGGCAGTTGTTGCCATCCTGTACCTGTCCCACAGGTGTGATGTGTGGATGTACCAATCCTGTCCAGGTGTTACACATGGTCTGCCAATGCGAGGACGATCAGCTGTCCGTCCTGTCTCCCTGTAGAGCTGTCTTAGGCGTATCACAGTACAGACATTGCAATTTATTGCCCTGGCCACATCTGCAGTCCTCATGCCTCCTTGCAGCATGCCTAAGGCACGTTCACGCAGCTGAGCAGGGACCCTTGGACATCTGTTTTTCAGAGTCAGTAGAAAGGCCTCTTTAGTGTCCTAAGTTTTCACAACTGTGACCTTAATTGCCTACCGTTCCACAGGTGCATGTTCATTAATTGTTTATTGTTCATTGAACAAGCATGGGAAACAGTGTGAAGTTATTTGGATTTTTACAAATTATCCTTGAAAGACTGTCCTGAAAAAGGGATGTTTCTTTTTTTGCTGAGTTTAGATAGTCGACTTGGTCTCAAAGAAACTGTTGTCTTTTGCTGTTGTTATCTTTGTTTCACTGCAGTCCCAGAAGGTGGCGATAATGCGCCAACTTGATTGTTGTTGGGTGCGCCCTGAACCGTAGAAGAAGACTTTCAATCGTAAACAACTAGCTAACGTTAGCTGGCTGCTAGTGTGCGTTTCTTTTCGCAAAAAAAAATGGCCAAATTGGAGTTGCTAAGTTTGTTTCTCACTGAACGTTTAACGTCTGCTGCACAGGATATATATAAAATGTTAGAAGAAACGTTTGCAGAATACCAAGCAGAGATCACTTACGTAAAGAGAGAGAATGAATTTCTACGGAAGCAGTTTAATGCTAACAGACCGAGAAAAGTGAACGTTAAACGAGGTTTGTAGGACCTAATAATGCACATTTAATTATTGGACATTTAAGCCATATTTCTATCTAAAAGAGAATATCAGGGTATGAACTAGCTACTGTACTTGTGTTTAGGGGGAGTTGTGACATGTGCACTGCACGCACGTCCGCTATAGAATTGTTTTACCAACAAGGGGTCTGTCTGAGATGTTATTTTGTCAACCATCCATAACTGCAGGTCTACGACAGATCACCCGCACTGTCTCTGTAGCAGTAGCTCCCCCAAAGCTGAAGCAGGAGTCGAGCCCCAGTCTGGGGAAGGAGGTTTCACAAACTGAGGAGAAGAAGCAAGAAGCAAGGACCAGTCAGGGGGAAGAGCAGCTTCAAGAGACTGGAACAACAGAATTGATGCCTACACCCACCACTCACTGTTGCAGCAAAGACAATGATATTGGCCCATCCAAAACATTGCCCCAGATCCAGCCCAAGCCCTTACCCTCCTTACCCATACCCCTTCTCCTGGCTCAGCCCGCACAGCCCTTCCAAATCGCACAGAACCAAGCCGTCGTCTTATCTCATCAGATATCGCCTCTGGTCATTCAGGTTGTAAAGAAATTGTTTATTTGTAAAGACTGTGGGAAGACTTTCCGTTACATGAGTCGTTTGAAACAGCACACACGCATGGCTCACACGCAGGAAAAACCCCACTGCTGTACGTTGTGTGGAAAGTGTTTTCTTACCGCCAGCAAGTTAAAAACACACCAGCTAATACACACCGGCGAGAGACCCTACCTCTGTAATGTCTGTGGTCACTGTTTCAACCAGAGGTCGAACCTCAAAGTACACATGCAGAGGAAACACAAAGATGTCAAGGGTGTGTGACAAACAAAAAAATATAGCATTCAGTATACGGATTTACATTAATATTTACATTTTAGTCATTTAGAAGATGCACTTAGCCAGAGCGACTTACCGTTAATGCATTCATCTTAAGATAGCTAGGTGGGATGATGAAAAGGTTATGTGGGGAAAAAGACAGCAAAAATAAATAAAGTTGTAAGACCTCTACATTCAGGTGTATGTCAGTGGAGGCTGAGGGGAGAACGGCTCATATAAGTCTCCCCAACCCCTACATTCAGGTGTATGTCAGTGGAGGCTGAGGGGAGAACGGCTCATATAAGTCTCCCCAACCCCTACATTCAGGTGTATGTCAGTGGAGGCTGAGGGGAGAACGGCTCATATAAGTCTCCCCGACCCCTACATTCAGGTGTATGTCAGTGGAGGCTGAGGGGAGAACGGCTCATATAAGTCTCCCCAACCCCTACATTCAAGTGTATGTCAGTGGAGGCTGAGGGGAGAACGGCTCATATAAGTCTGGACCGGAGTGAATGGAGTGGCATTGATACCAATCCCCACATTTCCCTCCAGCCATTACCACGAGCCCGTCCTCACCAATTAAGGTGCCACCACCCTCCTGTGGTGTATATAATTTCTCCTCCCTTCCCTGTATTGTTGTCTCAAATCATAAACTACATTAAAGATGTAAAACAGCCTGTTTTCTTTTACAGGCTACAACCTCTAACTTGTATCACATTTTGGCTCTAATTGCTGGACAGGTCTTGCATGGTAAGATGCTTTTTTGCTCTGCTCAAAAACAAATTCAGTCAACCCCTGATAAGTGCACATTGGTTAATTGCACCAGTCTATACAAAACAGTCACAAGTCACTTGGTGTGTTCTAGATACACACACCCCAAAATCATGAGAGGATTCATATGTTATTTCAATGTGGGGAAGATGGTAAACACTTTTCCAGGCACTGCATATGGAGTTGGCTGTATTGTGTATGCAAAATTCTCCTGGGTATACCACTCAAAGCTCACTCATTGGTATTCACTTCTGTAGCCTTGTGGTAGGTGCCCAAAATTAACATGCCCTTTTAAACCTACATAAACCATTTAAACATCTTTACTGTTGTGCTGTCTTCCATAAGAACACCCTGTACAGTACTGAAAAATATTGTACAATGCATTCATTTTCAGCGTTCCTTGAGAGCTGAACATGATGTTTGGGTTTGGCCTTATCATATTTAGGGCCTCGCGTTTTCCTATTATTACGGTAACAGCGGGCATTCCTTATCACGTGATCAGCGAGAGCATCTTTTAGGTCCATTTTGGATGATAGCGAGAGCTCTTGTAGCTAGCTACGACACCCGAAAATGACTAAATTGCAGTTTTTAAATGTATTTTTGACCGAGCGGCTTATGCTCGCTGCCCAGGAGATCTATAAATCCGTCGAAGACACGATTTTGGAATACCAAGAGGAGATTGCGCTCAGGGAGAGGGAGAACGACCATCTGAGACGTCGGCTTCGAGACGCTGGGATTGAAATATGGCCAGGTTAGTAGCTACCATGCTAAAATTAGCACGGAAGCCGCACGCTAGGAAACCAAATTGGTCACTAAAGTGCTGTTGTATGCATGCATAGCTGCGTAACTAGCGAAAGGGCCCTTGTTTTTTATATATATATATATATTTTACACCCTGTATTAACGCTTCGAGAAGTAGCCAGATAACTCATGTTTTTCAGAAGGCTAACATTAGCTAATAATGTAAGCGGTTGCTAACTCAGCTAGCTAGTTAGCCACCTTTGTTCCTTAGCTAGCTAGTTGTTGCGATTTAGACTAGAATTTCAGGCATCAGCCTTGCTGATTAATTTCTGAAATCTGGTTCCTGTGATAACGTTTATATTAATTTAGTTTATCGTATTTTTCCGCGATCGTAAATCATATCTGACTGCCACGTCCCTCCCACTCTTCCATCCAGACCGTCAGTCCATGGCACTATTGGAGGAGGAGGATAGCGAGCATCCCCGCCGGGAGTGGAGCCCCAGTATGGGCCATGAGGAGCGCATCCCCATCCTGATCAAGGAGAAACGGGAGCTCAGGTACAGCCAGGGGGACGATCAGCTTCGCGGCCACGGCTCCTGCAGCACCCCAGAGTCCATGTTCACCCCTCCCCGCGTCAGCAACGAATACCCCCAGGACCCTCCCCACTCCTCCAACCTGCCCCAGAACCCGTCGGTGGAGAACAGAGAGAGGGAGCCTGGTCCCAGAAGCTCATCCAGACACGTCAAATCAGAAGGGTCCCACAGAGGCTCATCGTCGTCTTCATCCAACAGCGGCCCGCAGCCCCTGGCCACAGTCAACCCCAACTGCTCCAACGAGAACATTGACATCATTGGGGTGGAGAACGGAGGACAGATGTCGGCGGCTAAAGGACGAGCCGGCGGGAGCAGAGGTCAGGGCTCCCACTTAGGCAACCAGGGCGCTAATTCCACCGCGGCCGCAGAGTGTGGAAAATCTCCTCTCCAGGTGCATGTGTCGTCGTTCTGCTGCAGGGTGTGCGGGGAGACGTTCAGCCACGTCGGACACCTGCATGTCCACGTCCAGGTGCACACCCGAGAAAAGCCGTATCGCTGCGGGGTGTGTGGTAAGTGCTGCAGCTCCTCCGGCAGGCTCCAGGAGCATGCCAGGAGTCACACTGGAGAGAAGCCGTACCGCTGCCAGAGCTGTGGAAAAGGATTTACCCAGATGGCCCATCTCAAGGTCCACATGCGTATCCACACAGGAGAGAAACCCTACAGCTGCCCCGTGTGTGGCAAGTGTTTCAGCCGCTCTGACAAAATCAAACGTCACCTCCAGACCCACAGCCGCGAGGGCACCTACTTCTCGGGGCAGTGAGATGAGGGAGACGCCAACGCTGGTGGTTCTTCTTAATGAACGACTGAGTCTCGGTATATGAATGAATTGCTGATTATGGGACATTTTTAAAAAGCTAAAATTGCTGCCACCACTAAGACGAGGCTTGTTTTTTCTCTCTCTCTGAGCTATTCTGTGACTTTCTTAGAATGTTTTATCTCTCCTAAGTAACAGTTCTCTCCATGCCATAGTCTATCTCTCATGCAATAGGATTTGTATTGCAGTATAGTCAATTTAGTATGTGTCCATTTTTTTTCTTTTTGTATTTGAGTTATTAGCTAGTATTTCCTAATTATTTAGTATTTTAGTAATAAGCTTGATAGCATGATGATAATGAAGTCTTCCGCTATGCGCCTTGAACGGAGTGCATTCAGGATTGCAACAATACAGCGTTCCAATACGTGGTCTTTTGCCCCAGATGATTTGCACAGAGCCAATTTACACCAATTTCAAGTTTCTAAAAGCATTGGTTGTTTTAGAATTTAATTTATTTTTGATAAAGTATATCACAGCCTCTTCTAACACCCTGAAATCTGATTTCCTGAATCACCTGGCTGAAATTCGTAAGCTGTTTTTATTTGTGTTTTTTATTGAACACTGGCTAACCGTATGGGCATTGTTTATAAACAGTTGTCCATTCTTTGAGTTTGGATATAAAGTAGACATATTAGCCATTGTTAGTTCGGGTGAGGTCAGGGGGTGGGCATTACAGTTAGCAATAGAATACAGCGGGCAGGGCAATGTTTCTGTACGGTTAGCCACATAAAGCCTCCCTGATATACTACATTTTAAAGAAGCATTGCCTCTCCCTCAATCACACCAACAGTGTCATTGCATTTTGGTACATCAGAAGTATTCTGAACAAAAATATAAACGCAACAATTTCAACTATTTTACTGAGTTCATATAATGAAATCAGTCAATTGAAATAAATTCATTAGGCCCTAATCTATGGATTTCACATGAATGGGCAGGGGCACAGCCATGGTTGGGCCTTGGAGGGCATAGGCCCACCCACTGGGGAGCCAGGGCCAGCCAGTCAGAATGAGTTTTTCCTACAACGGTGCTTTATTACAATTTAGACACGCATATCCCTTAGTTTCATCAGCTGTCCGGGTGGCTGGTCACAGACAATCCAGCAAGTGAAGAAGTTGGATGTGGAGGTTCAGGGCTGGCGTGGTTTGACTTGATCTGCGGTTCTGAGGCCGGTTGGACGTACTGCCAAATTCTCTAAAATGACTTGAGGCGGCTTATGGTAGAGAAATTAACATTCAATTCTCTGGCAACAGCTTTGGTGGACATTCCTGCAGTCAGCATGCCAATTGCATGCTCCCTCAACTTGAGATGTCTGTGGCATTCTGTTGTGACAAAACTGCACATTTTAGAGTGGCCTTTTATTGTCCCCAGCACAGGGTGCACCTGCGTCAAGATCAGCTTGTTGATATTCCACACCTGTCAGGTGGATGGATTATCTTGGCAAACAATAAATGCTCAATACAGGGATGTAAACAAATTTGTGCAAAACATTTGAGAGAAATAGGCTTTTTGTGTGTATGAAACATTTCTGGCATCTTTTATTTCCGCTCATGAAACATGGGACTAACACTTTTACTTTTTTATATTTTTGTTCAGTATACATACATTTCCAATAGAACGCTGCATTGTAGTGCGTTCTGTGTGGTGCATGCGTTGGATATATCCAACGTATGCATCAAATTGTATGGTAGAGATACGCGTTCAGTGTGTTTGCGTAGCAACGCAAAATGATATGCAATGGTGCTGTCAGTCTGATCAAGGCATTAATCACGGTTGCAGAACTGTGTACTGCCCCCTGAATTTCAGTCAACTTGTAACTGATACAATAACATACTATTGTCACAGAGGAGTCAACACCGAGACTGCTATTCTGCTAGATCAATTTGACCTTGGTGATGATCATTCTGTGTATGACCACTATCTATCCCCCACCTCTGATGCAGATAGGGTTTATGTGTCCTCTATGACCTGCACTACTACAGTATTTAACCAACACGGTGCAGGGAAAGACCGATTCCTCAGCTGAGTCATACAGTATTTTACCCTGTATGTGTCTGTGCTGCTTGTTTCAAGAGGATTGGTCCTGAGCTAGGTGCTGCTGCACATATATTCACTATACTAAATATCTAGTAATGGTGGCCAGTTGTTTGCAAGTGTAAAATAAAACAATTCAGACCCTAATCAAGGTTTCTCCTGGAATAAAAAGCACTTTTTAGTGTATATTGTGATCCAGGAGTATTAAATGCCGAGCTGAGACCAATGCTCATGAACAAGCAGTAGGCCTATGGCCCATACCAGATACAAACCACAGCCCCATCACTTAGGCCAAGTGTCTTGGGCAATAGGGGCTATGGGGTTGTCACAGGACAGGGCCTTTATCACCTCTCAGGACTGAGGCTACTACAGTAGGCCGTCTAACTCCATCGACATTCCTCCAGTCTCTTCCCCACAGTCTATTCTGGGACACCACTGCTCCCACACACATTACTGTACAGTGTTGTATCATTGTGTACTAAATGTTATTTTTTAATAAACTAGTAACTGACTACGCTGTCTTTGTTCATTTCTCCATATATAGGCATACAGGCCGAGAGATGGCCGGCACTAGAATAAGATGTTTGTTTGCATGATTATTAGCCATTCAAGTGAACAAATCAATTCCGACTGAACCTAAATGTACATTTAAAACAACTTCACCGACACAGCAGAGTCCCTAAATCCCAAATCAAGATAAACTACACACACCTATCTATGGTTTTTATTTTCATGTAATCATTATTTAACTAGGCAACTCTGTTAAGAACAAATTCTTATTTACAATGACGGCCTTTTTTATTTATGTTTATTTCACCTTTATTTAACCAGGCAGGCCAGTTGAGAACACCTTTATTTAACCAGGCAGGCCAGTTGAGAACACCTTTATTTAACCAGGCAGGCCAGTTGAGAACACCTTTATTTAACCAGGCAGGCCAGTTGAGAACACCTAAACCAGGCAGGCCAGTTGAGAACACCTTTATTTAACCAGGCAGGCCAGTTGAGAACACCTTTATTTAACCAGGCAGGCCAGTTGAGAACACCTTTATTTAACCAGGCAGGCCAGTTGAGAACAACTGCGACCTGGAATTTACAACTGCGACCTGGCCAAGATAAAGCAAAGCAGTGTGACAAAAACAACAGTTACACACATAAACAAATGTACAGTCAATAACAGAAAAGAAAAATAGAAAAATCTATGTACAGTGTGTGCAAATGTAGAAGAGTAGGGAGGTAAGGCAATAAATAGGCCCTAGAGGTGAAAAATAATTACAATTTAGCATTAATACTGAAGTGATAGATATGCAGATGATGTGCAAGTAGAGATACTGGGGTGCAAAAGAGCAAGAGGGTAAGTAATAATATGGGGATGAGGTAGTCGGGTGGGCTATTTACAGATTGGCTGTGTACAGGTACAGTGATCGGTAAGCTGCTCTTGACAGCTGATGCTTAATTGGAGAGGGAGATATAAGATTCTAGCTTCAGAGATTTTTGCAATTCGTTCCAGTCATTGGCAGCAGAGAACTGGAAGGAAAGTCGACCAAAGTAAGTGTTGGCTTTGGGGACTAGCGTGCTACGGATGGGTGTTGCTATGGTGACCAGTGAGCTGAGAAGGCGGCACTTCACCTAGCAAAGACCTATAGATGACCTGGAGCCAGTGGGTTTGGCAACGAATATGTATCGAGGGCCAGCCAACGAGAGCATACAGGTCGCAATGGTGGGTGGTATATGGGTCTTTGGTTACAAAACGGATGGCACTAGGATAAACTAAATCCAGTTTGCTGAGTAGAGTGTTGTGAGCTATTTTGTAAATGACATCGCCGAAGTCGAGGATCGGTAGGATAGTCAGTTCTACAAGGGTATGTTTGGCAGCATGAGTGAAGGAGACTTTGTTTTGCGAAATAGGAAGCCGATTCTAGATTTAATTTTGGATTGGAGATGCTTAATGTGAGTCTGGAAGGAGAGTTTACAGTCTAACCAGACACCTAGGTATTTGTAGTTGTCCACATATTCTAAGTCAGAACAAACCAGAGTCGTGATGCTAGTCGGGAGGGAGGGTGCGGACAGCAATTGGTTGAAGAGCATGCACTTAGTTTTACTAGCATTTAAAAGCATTTAGAGGCCACGGAAGGAGTGTTGTTTGGCGTTGAAGCTCGTTTGGAGGTTTGTTATCACAGTGTACAAATAAGGGCCAGATGTATACAGAATGGTGTCGTCTGCGTAGAGGTGGATCAGAGAATCACCAGCCGCAAGAGCGACATCATTGATATATACAGAGGCCCTCCAATTTGACACACTGAACACTAACTGAGAGGTGATCCAGTTTACCTGGGCCTTGTTGATTAGAAAGGCCTGCTCGCTGAAGTGTTTTAGGGAGCGTTTGACAGTGATGAGGGGTGGTCGTTTGACCGCGGACCCATTACACACGCAGGCAATGAGGCAGTGATCGCTGAGATCCTGGTTGAAGACAGCAGAGATGTATTTAGAGGGCAAGTTGATCAGGATGATATCTAAGAGGGTGCCATGGTTACGGATTTAAGGTTGTACCTCGTAGGTTCCTTGATAATTTATGTGAGATTGAGGGCATTTATCTTAGATTGTACCAAAAGGCAAAAATACTGTATAAATATAGGACAAACCACATCACAACGAGACAGACACAACACTACATAATGCGAGACCTAACATAAGGCAGCAAAACATGACAACACAGCATGGTTGCAAAACAACATGGTAGCAGCACAAAAACATGGTACAAACATTATTGGGCAAAGTCAACAGCAGAGGTCATGAAGGTAGAGACAACAATACATCATACAAAGCAGCCACAACTGTCAGTAAGAGTGTCCATGATTGAGTCTTTGAATGAAGATATTGAGATAAAACTTTGAGGGACTAGGGGTTGATTTTGGGATTCAGAGTATAAGTACCTCGCACATGCTGGAATAAATGTATCTGTGTATCAAATATATATATATATATATATATATTCCATATGCTGATTGATTTGTCTCGGATGGATGATACAATTATTTGATTTCAGCTGCCCCATGTTCTTAAGGACTTACGGTAACTAACGTTTTCTGATTGTGTCACATTCGTTCTTATTTTACAAACTATGGTTTGTTGTGCCCTGCCAGCGGCCCTCGACATGACGAAGTTACAGTTTCTAAATGTATATTTGACCGAACAGTTGATGTCAGCTGCCCAATAGATATGAGACCATATTAAAATACAATTATTAAAATACAAGGAGGAAATACTGTAATACAGGGAAAGAGCGACTGATCAACTGAGACGCAAACTGCACAGAAATGGGATTCCATTGCCAGGTTAGTAACAGTAGACAGCAAGCGAGGATAAAACGTTCTCAGATCTTCTGTAGATATCTTATTTGAAATATGAATTAATGTTAGCTAGCTAACCTGCCCCCGTATCTGCGTTTAGATGTCGACGATGGGTATGACGTGTGGTATAATGGGCTGTACATACGTCACTCCGTCGATCCACGTGTGAGCATGGGCGGAGTCGGATTTTTTGGAGCAATGCGTACTTTTGCTCACGTCGCAGTTGCGTTCCACCACAGAAAAATGAGACATATTTCACCTGATGTATAAATGTGAAGTATCTGGTGCCGAAAATCTCCCCCCTGCCAGAATAACCCCACCACCCACTCTCTTTGCGTGAACTCGCACTCACTCCTTGATTGCTACGACTTGCTTACTAGTTGAGATTTCTTATCACTTTAGGCTGCGTTTCATTATTTATTTTTTAATGTCGGTTTGATCGCGGGAGGCACTTGTAATGTCTGCAGTTTTCGGTTTGGCTATTTGTTTCAAGTGTATTGGGCTATAAATACATCTCTTTACCGAAATTCGTCATCTCTCCCATGTCTTATTCGACTAGTAGTTGTTCTGAAATGTTTATTGCTTGCCTACATTTTACTCCCTCTGTTTAATATAACACACATACATTAATTATTATTATTATTAAGTTTGTTCTATAGAAAGTATTTGACTCTAGCCACAAAATTAGGGAAATTAGAAGGGGAGGATTTTCTTGCCTGCCAAAATTCGACGCAATTTATTTATTTGTATTTTATTAAAACATTTTAGAGGGTGGATCAGCGTTAATATTGCTGATAGATTGTAGCTTCCATCAATGTAATTCTCTGCATCATTTCCAACCCCCCATATATTTTTGGTGTAAATATATATATTTATAAATACATACCCACATATATAAACATGCATACATATATATATATTTTTTCCTTTATTATTCCCCGCAATCCCTACCACCCTTCCCCTAATTGGAGTAAACTAATAAACAATAACACTTCAACGCTACTTAAGGATTTAACTAGCTTCAGAAGCAAACATGTCTCTACTAATTAGAAGAGCTTGAACTGCGCTTACTACTCAGGAGGATAAATAAAAACAAACAAGGGATAACATGGCATGTTCGTCCATGAACCAGAATCTGGGTTTTTGACGAGTGGCAGCACACAGAAAAGTATCGCTTCGAAACTAGGAATCTTGACCGTTTGTACATTGTCATGGAAGTGTGCCAAGTTAACAGGCATGTCCGTCCTGAAGGAGGATGTTGTTGCCTATCCCTCTGTGGCAAAAGTTTTCGGATCGTTGGAATTATTTGTTTTATACGGGAGCTGTCGACCGAAAATATATTCGCATCTGGGCTCCGGAAAACTCGGACAACGAGTACTACAAGGGATGTTTCTCAATGATCCTGAGTTCAGTCTGCGATGTGAAGTACCGCTTCACCATGATCAACGTGGGGCGCATATGTTCTGGGGGAAGAAGCAAGGTCGGAGTGCTTGCCGGGGACCCAAACACCGAGCCCATGTCTTCATGGGAGATGAGGCATTCCCTCTGAGGGTAAACCTGATGCGAGAGCATGTACAAAATGTACTTTATTTTACAGGATTATATAATGCGAACATTATATAATGAAGCAAACATGGAATTACTTTGAAATGTGAAGGTGAAGACTCTGAAGATGTCGAGTGAAAGTGTCTTTCATCCCTCTATGTACTCTGTGGATGAAAGGGATTGTCTGGCTCCTCGCCATTAAACCTAGTTAAGGAGGAAACTTGACGCCTTTGCAGCCTGAATGGAGAATGTTTTAGGTACAAACCAGTCCTCGGGGAATACGATTTAGCATTGCATTGGATGGTAAGATGAAACCATCAATAGTAGATCAACATCGCCACTTGCTGACCTTTGGGCTAGCTTGGAATGGTTGGTTGCTGTTTCTCCCCCTCCCTCCTTGTGTTTCTCCCTCCCTCTCTCCCTCCTTGTTGTTTCTCCCCCCTTCCTCCTTGTTGTTCCGTGTCACTCGCTCACAGTACACACACTGCAAGGCCCCTCCGCCTGCTAGAGCGGCACTAATCTCTCTCCCTCACGCTTAATCAGCTCTGGTTTCTAAAGTCACTAACAAATGGACTTTTCTGCTGCTTCCCTCACTCCTATCGGGTCTGGATCCGACCAGGTCTGTATGGAACTGGTCTAGTTGTCCTCGGGTCCGTTTCGGAAACAGATCTTTATATTGAAAAATGTATATCAGGTCCGGGTAGGAAAGCCCCATGTCCATTTCAGAACAGGTACAACTTTTTGGACCCGTGAAGACCTCTACTTGAGAGGCCCAATATAACAATCCCTGTCACAACAGACAATGCCAGGAACATTGTGAATGCTGTTACAGAAGCTGGACTTGGACCACAAAAAGGGGGCTTTTTATTTTTGTGTCTTTTGCCAAATAAACAAAAATTAACTACAGTAATTAATGGTATTTCATTTTCCCACTGTCCCGAAACCGAACCGAACTGTGACCTCAATACATACCAACTGTGGGTTTGGTGATACACCCCTACTTGTAACATAACACTGTCCACTCTTAACTTTCAGCCCGAGAGTCCTCTGCTCTTATAGAACGTGAGGAGGGAGCCATTGGGTTGAAGCAGGAACCAGAACCCAGGCAAACTATGGAGAAACAGGAGGGAAGGACCAGGAAGGAGGAAAAGAAACTTAGAGGACTAGACTCTGTCTAGATGTCTCTCCTTACGATGGAAATGATGGCTATGATCAGAACACACCTCATTCAGTCAGTTCCAAACTCACACCGGGGAGAGTAGAGGGAGGCTCTCTGTCCAGCTCATCAACATCCAAACCAATCAAAACAGAGACTGAAGGACTGGGTGTTTGTCCATTTGATCCGTCAAGTGACCCCAATACATTCTCTTCGTCAGTGAACCTTGACCTTTCGGCAGCACAGAATGAGAACAGTGTAAGTATGATGGGGGTGGAAGGTGGTGAAGGACTACTGTCAGGGTTTGAGGCGCTACAGATACCACTACACATGGAACAGTCCCTTCAAAATCACCACAACACAGCATTGTGTTGCAAGGTGTGTGGGAAACCCTGTAGACATATGGGCCATTTAAACGCACACATGCAAATGCACATGAAAGAGAAGCCATTACTCTGCGGGGTTTGTGGTAAGTGCTTTAGCTCACCGGGGAGGTTGAAAGGGCATTAGCGGATTCACACAGGGGAGAAGCTCTATCAGTGCCATATCTGTAGGAAACGGTGCAATCAGACTGCACACCTGAAAGTGCATCCGAGTGTCCACACAGGAGAAAAACCGTTCAGTTGTCCTGTGTGTGGCAAGTGCTTCAGCCACTCCGCCAAAATTAAACGTCACCTCCAGACCCACAGCCGTGAAGGCACCTAGGCTTGTGATTTTTTTTCTCTTTCTCTCAAAGAGCTAGGGATTCTGCGACTTTCTTCAAGGAATGTTCTCTGAGTAACGCTTCTCCATGCCATAGTCTCTCTCTCTCATGCAATAGGTTTTGTATTGCATTATAGTCAATTTAGTGTGTTTCTTTTTGTACATGTCACTGAATGGAGTTTTTGTGAATCTTTAAAAACACAACATTTTACGAGTTAGTTGCTAGTCTTTCTGAATTATACTGAACAAAAATATGGTGTGGCATATCAAGAAGCTTTTTAAATAGCAAGGTTCATTAGACAGGTGCACCTTGTGCTGGGGACAATAAAAGGCCTCTGTAAAATGGGCAGTTTTGTCACACAACACAGTGCTTACAGATGTCTCATGTTTTGAGGGAGTGTGCAGTTGACATGCTGACTGAAGGAATGTCCACCAGAGCTGTTGCCAGAAAATGTTATGTTAATTTCTCTACCATAAGCTGCCTCCAATGTTGTTTTAGAGAATTTGGCAGTACATCCAACTGGCTGTTTAATCAGCTTATTGATATGCCACAACTGTCAGCTGGATGGATTTTCTTGGCAACGGAGAAATGCTCACTAATGCAGTTGCTTCACAAATTTGTGCTCAAAATTTTAGAGAAATTAGAGAAATTGTGCGAATGGAAAGATGGGACCAACATGTTGTGCTTATATTTTTGTTCAGTATAACTGTGTTGCTTGTTCGCGAGGGTTGGTCCTGAGCTAGGCTCTGCTGCACATACAGGTAACTGCTAAAATAATGAAAGACGGCGCCGACAGACATGGCAGCTCTGCTTCTAGATCCTAAGCAACTTTGCGATATTACAGCACTGTTGGAGCTAGGAACACAACCATTTCGCTACACCTGGAATAACATCTGCTAAACATGTGTATGTGACCAATAAAATTTGATTCAATTTAATGGAAATACTTCAGTAAATGAGCAATACGAAGTATATTGAAAGCAGGTGCTTCCACACAGGTGTGGTTCCTGAGTTAATTACCCAATTAACATCCAATCATGCTTAGGGTCATGTGAAAAATGCTGGGCAGGCCATTATTTTGGCTATTATGGCAATGCCCCCATCCACAGAGCACGAGTGTTCAGTGAATGGTTTGATGAGCATGAAAACAATTTAAACCATTTGCCATGGCTGTCTCAGTCACCAGATCTCAACCCAATTGAACACATTTATGGGAGATTCTGGAGCACCGCCTGAGACAGCATTTTCCACCACCATCGACAAAACACCATATTATGGATTTTCTTGTGGGAATATGGTGCTGCAGCCCTCCAATAGAGTTCCAGACACTTGTAACATCTATGCCACAGTGCATTGAAGTTGTTCTGGCTCGTGGTGCCCCAACGCCCTGTTAAGACACTTTATGTTGGTGTTTCCTTTAATTTTGCAGTTACCTTTATATTCACTATAGCAAAGATCTGTGGCCCATTGTTTGGAAGTGAAACAGACATTTTTGTCAGACCCAGATCAATGCTTCTCCTGGAATTAAAAGTACTTTAGATACTGTGTGTGTATATATATATATATATAAGGTCCTAGTATTAAACATGTCATCTCCAATAGTTCACTGTAAACAGTAATGAGTTAGAATGGTCCCCTGGAGGTTTTTGTCTAGTTCCCGGTTGGTCCCGGGGATGTCCCCATGGATGTTTTTAGGACTTTCTTGAGACGTTGTGTCATGTTCCCCTGGAGGTTTTTATCTAGTTCCCAGTTTGTCCTGGGGACGTCACTTGATAGGAATTATTATTTAACATGTCCTCACCACCTGTGAGGTTTTGCTGTTTATAATGTGCGGATTCGTCAATTCTTTGTCGATACATTCTGTCTGTATATTGTGTTTATCATCTATTTTCACCGTTTCACCAAATCAAATTCCGGATATATTTAAATGTCCTTTATGAATAAAGGTAACTCTGTTTCTGAATGTTATTCAACAATATAACTTATTTATTATATGGCATTAGCACAGGGAGTTTACACAAATCTTTAGATTAATAATAAGTTGCATGACACCTACATCACTTTTCAGGTGCTATCCCATTCTGCCTTGGTGACCATGACTTAGGCACTTCTCCCCTTAACTGCTACAAGGCTGACCCTGTTATGCTTACAAGCCTTTTCTGGGTTTGGTGTTTCATAGAGTTGGCTAGGGTGACAACAAAAACATGTTTCAGTTATACAATAAGACTTTTATTTTGAAATAAAATGTTGCCTGTGTGTGTGTGTGTGTGTTACATGCCTGTGTGTTCCTGTGAGTGCGTGTGTGTTTGTAATGCAGGTTGAGTCTGTATGTGTGGGTCCTGGGTATATATACAGTGGGGCAAAAAAAGTATTTAGTCAGCCACCAATTGTGCAAGTTCTCCCACTTAAAAAGATGAGAGAGGCCTGTAATTTTCATCATAGGTACACTTCAACTATGACAGACAAAATGAGAAGAAAAAAATCCAGAAAATTACATTGTAGGATTTTTAATGAATTTATTTGCAAATTATGGTGGAAAATAAGTTTTTGGTCAATAACAAAAGTTTATCTCAATACTTTGTTATATACCCTTTGTTGGCAATGACAGAGGTCAAATGTTTTCTCTAAGTCTTCACAAGGTTTTCACACACTGTTGCTGGTATTTTGGCCCATTCCTCCATGCAGATCTCCTCTAGAGCAGTGATGTTTTGGGGCTGTTGCTGGGCAACACAGACTTTCAACTCCCTCCAAATATTTTCTATGGGGTTGAGATCTGGAGACTGGCTAGGCCACTCCAGGACCTTGAAATGCTTCTTACGAAGCCACTCCTTCGTTGCCCGGGCGGTGTGTTTGGGATCATTGTCATGCTGAAAGACCCAGCCAACGTTTCATCTTCAATGCCCTTGCTGATGGAAGGAGGTTTTCACTCAAAATCTCACGATACATGGCCCCATTCATTCTTTCCTTTACACGGATCAGTCGTCCTGGTCCCTTTGCAGAAAAACAGCCCCAAAGCATGATGTTTCCACCCCCATGCTTCACAGTAGGTATGGTGTTCTTTGGATGCAACTCAGCATTCTTTGTCCTCCAAACACGACGAGTTGAGTTTTTACCAAAAAGTTCTATTTTGGTTTCATCTGACCATATGACATTCTCCAAATCTTCTTCTGGATCATCCAAATGCTCTCTAGCAAACTTCAGACGGGCCTGGACATGTACTGGCTTAAGCAGAGGGACACGTCTGGCACTGCAGGATTTGAGTCCCTGGCGGCGTAGTGTGTTACTGATGGTAGGCTTTGTTACTTTGGTCCCAGCTCTCTGCAGGTCATTCACTAGGTCCCCCCGTGTGGTTCTGGGATTTTTGCTCACCGTTCTTGTGATCATTTTGACCCCACGGGGTGAGCGCTTGCGTGGAGCCTGAGATCGAGGGAGGTTATCAGTGGTCTTGTATGTCTTCCATTTCCTAATAATTGCTCCCACAGTTGATTTCTTCAAACCAAGCTGCTTACCTATTGCAGATTCAATCTTCCCAGCCTGGTGCAGGTCTACAATTTTGTTTCTGGTGTCCTCTGACAGCTCTTTGGTCTTGGCCATAGTGGAGTTTGGAGTGTGACTGTTTGAGGTTGTGGACAGGTGTCTTTTATACTGATAACAAGTTCAAACAGGTGCCATTAATACAGGTAACGAGTGGAGGACAGACAAGCCTCTTAAAGAAGAAGTTAAAGGTCTGTGAGAGCCAGAAATCTTGCTTGTTTGTAGGTGACCAAATACTTTTTTTCCACCATAATTTGCAAATAAATAAATTAAAAATCCTACAATGTGATTTTCTGGAATTTTTTTCTCATTTTGTCTGTCATAGTTGAAGTGTACCTATGATGAAAATTACAGGCCTCTCATCTTTTTAAGTGGGAGAACTTGCACAATTGGTGGCTGACTAAATACTTTTTTGCCCCACTGTACCAGTATGTGTGGGTCCTGGGTATATACAGTGCCTTGCGAAAGTTTTCGGCCCCCTTGAACTTTGCGACCTTTTGCCACATTTCAGGCTTCAAACATAAAGATATAAAACTGTATTTTTTTGTGAAGAATCAACAACAAGTGGGACACAATCATGAAGTGGAACGACATTTATTGGATATTTCAAACTTTTTTAACAAATCAAAAACTGAAAAATTGGGCGTTCAAAATTATTCAGCCCCTTTACTTTCAGTTGCAGCAAACTCTCTCCAGAAGTTCAGTGAGGATCTCTGAATGATCCAATGTTGACCTAAATGACTAATGATGATAAATACAATCCACCTGTGTGTTATCAAGTCTCCGTATAAATGCACCTGCACTGTGATAGTCTCAGAGGTCCGTTAAAAGTGCAGAGAGCATCATGAAGAACAAGGAACACACCAGGCAGGTCCGAGATACTGTTGTGAAGAAGTTTAAAGCCGGATTTGGATACAAAAAGATTTCCCAAGCTTTAAACATCCCAAGGAGCACTGTGCAAGCGATAATATTGAAATGGAAGGAGTATCAGACCACTGCAAATCTACCAAGACCTGGCCGTCCCTCTAAACTTTCAGCTCATACAAGGAGAAGACTGATCAGAGATGCAGCCAAGAGGCCCATGATCACTCTGGATGAACTGCAGAGATCTACAGCTGAGGTGGGAGACTCTGTCCATAGGACAACAATCAGTCGTATATTGCACAAATCTGGCCTTTATGGAAGAGTGGCAAGAAGAAAGCCATTTCTTAAAGATATCCATAAAAAGTGTCATTTAAAGTTTGCCACAAGCCACCTGGGAGACACACCTAACATGTGGAAGAAGGTGCTCTGGTCTGTTGAAACCAAAATTGAACTTTTTGGCAACAATGCAAAACGTTATGTTTGGCGTAAAAGCAACACAGCTCATCACCCTGAACACACCATCCCCACTGTCAAACATGGTGGTGGCAGCATCATGGTTTGGGCCTGCTTTTCTTCAGCAGGGACAGGGAAGATGGTTAAAATTGATGGGTAGATGGATGGAGCCAAATACAGGACCATTCTGGAAGAATGAAAAGAGAACCTGATGGAGTCTGCAAAAGACCTGAGACTGGGACGGACATTTGTCTTCCAACAAGACAATGATCCAAAACATAAAGCAAAATCTACAATGGAATGGTTCAAAAATAAACATATCCAGGTGTTAGAATGGCCAAGTTAAAGTCCAGACCTGAATCCAATCGAGAATCTGTGGAAAGAACTGAAAACTGCTGTTCACAAATGCTCTCCATCCAACCTCACTGAGCTCGAGCTGTTTTGCAAGGAGGAATGGGAAAAAATTTCAGTCTCTCGATGTGCAAAACTGATAGAGACATACCCCAAGCGACTTACAGCTGTAATCGCAGCAAAAGGTGGCGCTACAAAGTATTAACTTAAGGGGGCTGAATCATTTTGCACGCCCACTTTTTCAGTTTTTGATTTGTTAAAAAAGTTTGAAAGATCCAATAAATGTCGTTCCACTTCATGATTGTGTCCCACTTGTTGTTGATTCTTCATAAAAAAATACAGTTTTATATCTTTATGTTTGAAGCCTGAAATGTGGCAAAAGGTCGCAAAGTTCAAGGGGGCCGAATACTTTCGCAAGGCACTGTATACCAGTATGTGTGCTTTTGGCAACACCAAAGGAAGTATACATTTCCATTGATAACACCGTTATGACATCATTCATAATCCCCTTCATTAATGTTTCAGTATCAGTCATCATAAAATCATACCAGATTAAACATCAATCATATGTAATCTTCAAAAGCAAAACGTTATTATCAATTATTTTATAGTAGAACTATCTGGATGAATTGAGCTTGGGTGGTCGCTGGGTTAGTTCTGCACAGCACAAGACTTTGATAGCCTCTGCTGAGCCGAAGCCAAGGTTCTAGATTGTGGAGCTAATGCCAATCTTCAGGTTTCAGACAAGTTGACTCAACATGTTAAAATGACACCCATTGCACGGGTGCCAGCCAGATCTGTCATCCAGATTTGAAATTGTTCAAAGTACTTTGAGCGTTTTTTCTTTCTTTTTTGAACTATTCCATGTCCATCAAAGTAAGGGAAATAACACACGAAGACATTGATCTTGGATATTACATGATTGGTTGAAAAAGTAATAACCACCAGATAACAACATAATAATAAGCTTGATTAATAAAGTAATGTGTTACCCAAGTGCATGTGTGTACATTTCAATGAATGCTGTGAGTGTATTGTATGAGTATTCCGGTATGATGTGCAGGAGTTTGTTTGTGTTGTAATTGGCAGTGGGTGGTGGTATATTGCGTGCGTTTACTTCCGGCGCCGACAGAGATGGCCACCTCGCTTCGCGTTCCTAGGAAACTATGCAGTTTTTTGTTTTTTTACGTGTTATTTCTTACATTTAGTACCCCAGGTCATCTTAGGTTTCATTACATACAGTCGAGAAGAACTACTATGTACATATTCTTTATCCCCTTACACTTGTGTCTATAAGGTAGTAGCTTTGGAATTGTTAGCTAGATTACTTGTTAGATATTACTGCACTGTCGGAACTAGAAGCACAAGCATTTCGCTACACTCACATTAACATCTGCTAACCATGTGTATGTGACAAATAAAATTTTATTTGATTTGTATGTGCATCCCAATTGAGGGAAGTAGTACATAAAACATTGATTTTGGTATGTTATTATATGATTGGTTGAAATTCATTTAAAAAAAGTGTTTACTCACCAGTTAATGTAATAACATTCCATTTAGCGGGAAAAGTAATTACATTTTCCTGTCAATATTTTATTACGTTTACCAGCAAGTTATTACATGACCCTGTATATAGCTTATTTACTTTCTTATGTTTTTATTTCTATTTGTCATGTTTTTGTTCTAATTTACTTTATTTTAAAGTACTACTGATATTGATTACTGCATTTCACTGTACTTGTGCACATTACATAAAAACTTAACTAGAAATGTAATCTAAGCCTGTCCCTTAGAAGATTATATCAAATTTAGTTCATGTTGTCATGTTTCATAAAAACAGGTGTATACTAACAGTGAAATGCTTACTTATGGTCAGTCCCGTCCCAAAATTGCAAAGACAAAAAAGAAATAATAGAAAAATAATAACACAAGGAACAAATCCACAATGCCAATAACTTGGCTAAATACACAATATTTGCACATTATTCTTTTTAAAATTCTTCAAGCTCTGTCAAGTTGGTTGTTTTGAAGTCTTGCCATAGATTTTCAAGCAGATTTAAGTCAATTGTAACTAGGCCACTCAGGAAGATTTACGGTCTTCTTAGTAAGCAACTCCAGTGTTGATTTGGCCTTGTGTTTTAAGTTATTGTCCTGCTGAAATGTGAATTTGTCTCCCAGTGCCTGGTGGAAAGCAGACTGAACCAGGTTTTCCTCAAGGATTTTGCCTGTGCTTAGCTTCATTCCATTTATTTTTGTCCTAAACTCCCTACTATTTGCTGAAGACAAGCATACCCATAACATGATGCAGCCACCACCATGCTTACAAATCTGAAGAGTGGTACTCAGCGATGTTGTGTTAGACCTGCCACAAATGTAACGCTTCAGGACATAAAGTGAATTTCTTAGCCACATTCTTTAAAGTTTTACTTTAGTGTCTTATAGCAAACAAGATGCATGTTTTGGAATATTTTTTATTCTGTACAGGCTTCCTTCTTTTCACTCTGTCATTTAGGTTAGTATAGTGGAGTAACTACAATGTTGTTAATCGATCCTCAGTTTTCTCCTATCACAGCCATTAAACTCGGTGACAGTTTTAAAGTCACCACTGGCCTCATGGTGAAATCCCTGAGTGGTTTCTTTCCTCTCCAGCAACTGAGTTAGGAAGGACACCTGTATCTTTGTAGTGACTGGTATTGATACACCACCAAAGTGTAATTAATACCTTTACCATGCTCAAAGGGATATTCAACGTCAGCTTTACAATTTAAACCCATCTACCAATAGGTGCCGTTCTTTGCAAGGCATTGGAAATTCACTGCTCGACCAAGGGACCTTACAGTGTGTGTGGGGTACAGAGATAAGGCAGTCATTAAATAATCATGTTAAACACTATTATTGCACACAGGGTGAATCCATGCAACTTATTATATGACTTGTTAAGCAAATGTTTTCTCCTGAACTCATTTGCCATAACAAAGCGTTTGAATACTTACTGACTCAAGACATTTAAGATTCAAAATACATAACTCCACGTTGACGTTGTTGGGTAATTGTGTGTAGGCCAGTGACACAACATCTCAATTGAATCCATTTTAAATTCAGGCTGTAACAACAAAATTAAGAAAAAGTTGAGGGGTGTGAACAACTTTCTGATGACACTGTCTACACTGAGTATATCAAACATTAAGAACAGCTGCTCTTTCCATGACATAGATGACCAGGTGAAAGCTATGATCCCGTATTGATGTCACTTGTTAGATCCACTTCAATCAGTGTAGATTAATGGGAGGAGACAGACTAAATAAGGATTTTTAAGCCTTGAGACAACTGAGACATTGATTGTGTATGTGTGCCATTCAGAGGGTGAATGGGCAAGACAAAATATGTAAGTGTCTTGGGGGGGTATGGTAGTAGGTGCCAGGCGCACCGGTTTGTGTCAAGAACTGCAACGCTGCTGAGTTTTTCACACACAATTTTCCCATGTGTATCAAAAACGGTACACCAGTCCAAAGGACATTGAGCCAATTTAACACAACTGTGGAAGCATTAGAGTCAACATGGGCCAACATCCCTGTGGAACGCTTTCAACACCTTGTAGCCCCCATCACTTAGGCCAAGTGTCTTGGGCAATAGGGGCTATGGGGTTGTCACAGGACAGGGCCTTTATCACCTCTCAGGACTGAGGCTACTACAGTAGGCCGTCTAACTCCATCGACATTCCTCCAGTCTCTTCCCCACAGTCTATTCTGGGACACCACTGCTCCCACACACATTACTGTACAGTGTTGTATCATTGTGTACTAAATGTTATTTTTTAATAAACTAGTAATTGATTACCTTGTCAAAATTGTTTTGTGTTTCCTCCTCCATACACCTAAAAAGCACAGCTCAGCTCTCTAGATTGAATAGTGCTAGTATGCATTATTATCTGACAGCGGTTCAAATTAAAGCCTAGTTTGTTGGAACACAAATGAACTATCCTGAACCTAGAGGTAAGCAGTAGCCACCACAGAGAAGCCACAGTAGCCACCACAGAGAAGCCACAGTAGCCACCACAGAGAAGCCACAGTAACCACCACAGAGAAGCCACAGTAACCACCACAGAGAAGCCACAGTAACCACCACAGAGAAGCCACAGTAACCACCACAGAGAAGCCACAGTAACCACCACAGAGAAGCCACAGTAGCCACCACAGAGAAGCCACAGTAACCACCACAGAGAAGCCACAGTATTCACCACAGAGAAGCTGAATCCCCAATCAAATCAAGATGGAGCTACCTGCACCGTAGCCCATTAATCAACTAAATGAGCCTACATAATGTTACTCCTTATAGTCCAAGGACCTTACATGTTCAGTTTAGAGGCTAATTGGCTCTGGTAGCCAAAACAGCCAAATACTCCATCTAAACATGAATCAATTCCCAATTGCAGTACGGTTCTAGAAACATTAAGCCCTCTACATTCATATCACATCAAAAATAATTTCACAAATTCAAAATATACACTGTACACTGTTTTAACTGGTTTTAATACAGTTGCAGCCTACTTTTTTCAGTGACAACATGTTTGTCGTCCGTCTTCCGTTTCCACACAGGTGTTCTGAGACGTAAATAGCTAATTAGCACAGGTAGGCCTACGCCTCGGCCTTCTGTCTATAAACAAGCACTGTAACATGGACATATGACAGTGTGGGAACCCTATAAAGGTGTGTAGTAATTTAACCTTCAGATTTTTGGAAAATGTCTTGCTGATATGAAAGATACGTTCCTTATGTTTCCACAACCAAGCCATGTGTTTTAACATTCAGAGCACGTTCTTGCAGCTCTTAACAAAACTTCCCCGGCCAGAAGAACATAGTACCTTCAATAGTCGCTAAAGTTAGTTATTATCTATGAATGGGTTACCCTCACATATCCAATCCCCTCCGATCTACATCTAGTGCCAGGGGTTTATTTGGGATTCAGAGTTTGAGTAGGCCTTCCGCACATCTCTATAGTTTGATTACCACACAGCTCTATGGTAGGTCTACCACACATCTCTACGGTATGACTTTCACACATCTCTATGGTATGACTTCCACACATCTCTATGGTAGGCCTACCACACATCTCTACGGTATGACTTCCACACATCTCTATGGTAGGCCTACCACACATCACTACGGTATGACTTCCACACATCTCTATGGTATGACTACCACACATCACTATGGTAGGCCTGACTTCCACACTCTATGGTAGGCCTACCACACATCACTACGGTATGACTTCCACACATCTCTATGGTATGACTACCACACATCACTACGGTAGGCCTGACTTCCACACTCTATGGTAGGCCTACCACATATACTGAACAAAAATATAAATACAACATGTAAAGTGTTGGTCACATGTTCCATGAGCTGAAATAAAAGATCCCCGAAATGTTCCATATGCACAAAAAGCTTATTTCTCTCAATTTGTGTGCACAAATTTGTTTACATCTGTTAGTGAGCATTTTTCCTTTGCCAAGATATTCCATCCGCCTGACAGATGTGGCATATCAAGAAGCTGATTAAACAGCATGATACTTACACAAGTGCAACTTGTGCTGGGATAAGTTGCACAAATGTGCAGTTTTCTAACACAACACAATGCCACAGATGTCTCAAGTTTTGAGGAAATGTGCAATTGGCATGCTGACTGCAGGAATGCCCACCAGAGCTGTTGGCAGAGAATTTAATGTTAATTTCTCCCATAAGCTGCCTCCAAAGTCGTTTTAGAGAATTTGGCAGTATCAATCAAATGTAAATGTATTTATAAAGCTCTTTTTACATCAGCAAATGTCACAAAGTGCTGTACAGAAACCCAGCCTCTAAAACCCCAAACAACAAGCAATGCAGGTGTAGAAGTGGCTAGGAAAAACTCCCTAGAAAGGCAGGAACCTAGGAAGAAACCTAGAGAGGAACCAGGCTCTGAGGGGTGGCCAGTCCTCTTCTGGCTGTGCCGGGTGGAGATCATAACAGAACATGGCCAAGATGTTCAAACGTTCATAGATGACCAGCAGGGTCAGATAATAATAATCACAGTGGTTGTAGAGGGTGCAACAGGTCAGCACCTCAGGAGTAAATGTCAGTTGGCTTTTCATAGCCGATCATTCAGAGTTAGAGACAGCAGGTGCAGTAGAGAGAGATTCCAAAACAGCAGGTCTGGGACAAGGTTGCACATCCAGTGAACAGGTCAGGGTTCCATAGCCACAGGCACAACAGTTGAAACTGGAGCCACAGCATGAGCAGGTGGACTGGGGACAGCAAGGAGTCATCAGGCCAGGTAGTCCTAAGGCATGGTCCTAGGGCTCAGGTCCTCCAAGAGAAAGAGAGAAAGAGAGAAAAAAAAGACAGAATTAGAGGGAGCATACTTAAATTCACACAGGTCACCGGATAAGACAGGAGAAATAGTCCAGATATAACAGACTGACCCTAGCCCCCCGACACATAAACTATTGCAGCATATATAATGGAGCCTGAGACAGGAGGGGTCGGGAGACACTGTGGCCCCGTTAGACAATACCCCTGGACAGGGCCAACCAGGCAGGATATAACCACCCCCACTTTGCCAAAGTACAGCCCCCACACCACTAGAGGGATATCTTCAACCACCAACCTACTATCCTGAGACAAGGCCAAGTAAAGCCCACGAAGATCTCCCCCACGGCACGAACCCGAGGAGGGCGCCAACCCGGACAGGAAGATCACGTCAGTGACTCAACCCACTCAAGTGACGCACCCCTCCTAGGGACGGCATGGAAGAGCACCAGTAAGACAGTGACCCAGCCCCTGTAGTAGGGTTAGAGGCAGAGAATCCCAGTGGAGAGAGGGGAACCGACCAGGCAGAGACAGCAAGGGCGGTTCGTCGCTCCAGTGCCTTTCCGTTCACCTTCACACCCCTGGGCCAGACTACAGTCAATCATAGGACCTGAAGAGATGAGTCTTCAATAAAGACTTAAAGGTTGAGACCGAGTCTACGTCTCTCACATGGATAAGCAGACCATTCCATAAAAATTGAGCTCTATAGGAGAAAGACCTACCTCCAGCTGTTTGCTTAGAAATTCTAGGGACAGTAAGGAGGCCTGCGTCTTGTGACAATAGCGTACATGTAGGTATGTACGGCAGGACTAAATCGGAAATATAGGTAGGAGCAAGCCCATGTAATGATTTGTAGGTTAGCAGTAAAGCCAGTACGCCCAACCGACCTCACAACTACATACCACTGTAACCCCGCCAGCCCAGGACCTCCACATCCGGCTTCTTCACCTGCGAGATCGTCTGAGACCAGCCAACCGGACTAAACTGAGGAGTATTTCGGTCTGTAATAAAACTCTTTTGTGGGAAAAACTCATTCTGACTGGCTGGGCCTGGATCCCCAGTGAGTGGGCCTATGCCCTCCCAGGCACACCCATGGCTGCGCACCTGCCAATTCTTGTGAAATCCATAGATTTTGGCTTAATGAATTTATTTAAATTGACTGATTTACTTATATGAACTGTAACTCACTAAAATTGTTTATATTTTTATTCAGTGTACATGCTGGAACAGATGGGTCAATTAATCAACTATTTTAATCCATATGTTGATTGATTTGTCTCAGATGATACAATTATTTGATTTTAGCTGCCCTAGTTTCTCTAGTTATGGTGCTTTTGTAACAGTAATTTCTTCTGTCCCTCTCCTTGCCCCTTCCAGGGCTCGAACCAGGGACCCTCTGCACACATCAGAAAATGCCTCCCACGAAGCATTTCACCCATCGAGTGACGTCACCAATTGAAAATCTATTAGCGCGCACCCCGCTAACTAGCTAGCCATTTCACACCGGTTACACTTTCAAGACAACTGGGAACTCAGGAAAAAAGAAAAAAAAACAGTTCAAATTATGACGTCGTTGATTTTCAAGTCGGGAAGGCGGAGCTCTAGAAAGATACCCGAGTTTCTGACTTGGATTCCCGAGTTGTTTGACAATTCACAACGATTTCCCTTCCCCAGATTTTCGAGTTCCCAGGTGTGTTGTTGAACGCGGCAGATGTACATATTGTAACCGCGAGTCATTTTCTGATTGCGTCACCAGAAAGCGTCACATTCTCAAAAACCGTTTGGTTTATTGTGTTTATTTAGGGTGGATGTGCCCCGGCTGCCATCGACCCTCAAAATGACCAAATTACAGTTTTTAAATGTATTTTTGACCGAACGTTTGATGTTAGCCGCCCAAGAGATATATAAGCAAGTGGAAGAGACAATATTAGAATACCAAGAAGAAATTATCCAGGGAAAGAGAGAGAATGATCAATTGAGACGCAAGTTTGGGATTCCATGGCCAGGTTGGTAATGTAGCTAGCTAACTACGTTATTTGAATAGCAAACTGTGCTAATGAGGATAATGAGCACACATTATGTAGCTAGTTATGTATTTGTTCTGAAATATGCCGTTATGAATGTGCTTTGTTTTAGCTAACCAACTATGACTGTGTCATATGCCAGTGGCTAGCTTGGCGTGTTAGCTAATGTAGCTACTGTATCTTTGTTTTCTGCAGTGCAGTCAGAGAGACGGCTAGCTAACGTTAGCATTCATGGCTAGAAAATCGAGAAACACTCTTTTTCACGCCACGTCGATAAGGAAGTGACTTTTTCGTAGCAGGTTAGGAGACTGCGGTTAAGGTTAGGAAAATGTTTAGGGAAAATGCTCTCCTAACCAGTTACGAAAAATGTTCCTTGAAAAGAACATAGTTGTCAGTACATTCTGTGTATTCTGTTCCTCAATAGCTAGCTACTACAACTCAGAACTGTGTGGTAGCAGGTCGTGATAGCTCAAGTAAAGGTGCTTTGCTAACGACACTACATTTTCCCTCCTTGACTTTCAGACCGAGAGCCCTTTGCTCCTGTAGAATCTGAGGAGGAGGGAGGCATTGGGCAAAAGCAGGAACCAGAGCCAAGGCAGACTATGGAGAAACAGGAGGGAAGGACCAGGAAGGAGGAAAATCAGTTTAGAGGACCGGACTCTCAGTCTATATTCACTCCTTCCAATGGAAATGATGACTATGATCAGAACCCACCTCAACACACCTCACTCAGTCAGTTCCAAACTCTCACCGGGGAGAGTAGAGAGGGAGGCTCTCTGTCCAGCTCATCAACATCCAAACCAATCAAAACAGAGACTGAAGGACTGGGTGTTTGTCCATTTGATCCGTCAAGTGACCCCAATACATTCTCTTCGTCAGTGAACCTTGACCTTTCGGCAGCACATAGTGAGAACAGTGTAAGTATGATGGGGGTGGAAGGTGGTGAAGGACTACTGTCAGGGTTTGAGGCGCTACAGATACCACTACACATGGAACAGTCCCTTCAAAATCACCACAACACAGCATTGTGTTGCAAGGTGTGTGGGAAACCCTGTAGACATATGGGCCATTTAAACGCACACATGCAAATGCACATGAAAGAGAAGCAATTTCTTTGTGGCTTGTGTGGTAAGTCCTTTAGCTCGTCGGGAAGGTTGAAAGGTCACCAGAGGATTCACACAGGGGAGAAGCCCTATCAGTGCCATATCTGTAGAAAACGGTTCAATCAGACCGCACACCTGACGGTACACCTGAGAGTCCACACAGGTGAGAAACCGTTCAGTTGTCCCGTCTGTGGGAAGAGCTTCAGTCAGTCCAACAAGGTGAAAAGACACCTTGTAACACATTCTAGGGACAGGATGTTCCTACCAGGCCTATGAGGGAGATGCGGTAGATGTTTAAGTGGAAATGTACAGGATAGGGGTTATAACTCCATTTCAAATCCATTTCAGTGTCGGAAATGATTTGAAAATGTTTAGGCTAGCTATTTATAATAATGTGTCTAATCAAGCATTTTACCTAAATGGCATTGTCTATGTAAAGCAATTGTCAAAAGGTATTTTTACATTGTTACGTCTACAAGTACTGAAACAGAATATTCTGTAATACATTTTGGAAGTCAATGGACATAAACATCCAAACTACTTATTGTATTTTTAAAGCATGAAACCAACGTGTGATTTTGGTGGAAATAGTTATTGGGCAGTTGGATGTAAATGGGATGTTTTGGACATTGTTGTGTTGTGTATTTTGGTAAATAAATGTCAGAATTCTTGAAACAAACCATCAGATTTTTCGTTTTTATTTAGTGGTGGAGGTTTGGATGATTGTCGTCCCTCAAAACATTAGATGTCAAGAAGATGTTAGAAGGTGAAAAGTTGGGTGAATGAGCGAAGCTGATGACTCAACGGAAAGAAGCAAACCCTCCAAAGCGGGAGAGCTTCATAACTGCTGAAAATCAGCTAAGTCGGATGACTTAAAATATTAATTTAGTCGAGCTCAGTATGTAGAACTCTAGAACTTTGTAGAACAATAGAACATAGAATCTATCCTGGGGACAGGATGTTGTCAACAAACAACTACTCTGGTCTCGTACCCCCTCAACTGCCTGAATTATGTGATGTTCTAGAATGAAAAACCATTGGTAACAACTATAATAAACATGAAAGAGTGCATGTTTATCCTTTCTTCCTATGTGGGTTCCAGGACTATGAAAACACGGATGACTTCTGGTGCTGTGCGGTGTGGAGGGAAGGCCAGGAGGAGGTGGAGGGTGTGGTTCCCAGTACCTGGGTGGTGGGAAGGAAGGTCCTGTGGCCTCCAGCCAATGGGAGGAAGGCTATGAAAGAGAGACACAAGCCAGGAGCCAATTGGATGACATATGACCTTGTTAAGGTCAAACTATTCTCAGGTACTGAAGCGTCTTACCTACCACTTACACAATGTTGAGTTTTTAGTGGTTATGTTTGATGTTTAAATACCTTATTAAAGAACTTCCCCAAAAGTTCTCAGAAAATCAAGTGCAGTAATACATGTGAAATGTAAATAAGCTCCTTGTAGAGGGTCACCCCAGTGACTGAAAGAATAACTCTTTCATGATCCCATATTCCTCTTTAACTCTATTTGTGCCAAAATACCAATTCTCAGAATGCTCTCAGGGAAGGTGCAGCTACACTCTTAATGTGTTGAGAAATCTGTTGTAATGTTTTTAATTGTATAGAACTGCCTTAATTTTGCTGTAGCCTGAATCTGAGATCGAGCTACCCTGTATGGTTTCAGAATCTCTGGAAGAGTGTGAAGGCTACAGTAGGTCCAGTGATGAGCTCACTGACAACGGAGACAGTGAGCCCAACACACAAAAGAAGAAGAGGAGGAGGAGGAAGAGGAGGACGGGTGAGGGGCACGTTACCGGTCAGTGTGAGATAGCCTTAACATAGACATTGATAAATTAGGATTGCTTCTGTAGGACAGTGTGTTTGACAAACATTTGATTTCCATCAACTTTTACAAAAGGCACTGATCAGATACCTCAAGGAGGACCCAGTGGAGATGGAAGGATACACACAGGTGACAGAATCCTTAGAGAATGTATTGGGCCACCGTGTTGTACTTTCACTAAACTAGCCATTTGTATGGAACACAATTCTGTAGCTGTACTCATTGCCTGTTTATCCAAAGGTGTGTCAGGATCCTCAAACTCTCCTCCTCTGAAGAGGAGAGTGATGACGAAATCTGGAACCCTGGAGGAGAGTTCTGGAGCTCTAGAAGCAGAACCTCAGCTGGATCCGTCTGAGCTCAGAGGGCAAGTTTCACTGCATCTACCGGTGTTCCCATTGGTTTGTCACACAAGTGTTCTATGTCAGTTTGAGGCATTGAATGTGTTCTGATCAATCTCTTTTGTTATTACAGCCTTGACGACGCACTCAACAAGGAGAGCTACCTCATAGAGGGACCACACTCTTCTGACGCATGTGAGAGAAACAAAGGCTGTCTAATGTTTTTTAGGGGGTAGATCAGCTTTAAAATTGCAAATAGATTGCAGACAATTACATTGATGGAAGCTACATCACTTCCAAGTCCCAATATATTTATTTGCACATAAATACATATGCGTACAGTACCAGTCAAAAGTTTGGACACCTACTCATTCAAGGGTTTTTCTTTATTTTGACTATTTCCTACATTGTAGAATTATTGTGAAGGCATCAAAACTATGAAATAACACATCATGTAGTAACCAAAAAAGTGTTAAACAAATCAAAATATATTTTATATTCATCCAAGTAGCCACCCGTGGTGTTGATGAGAGCTTTGCACACTCTTGGCATTCGCTCAACCAGCTTCATGAGGTCGTTACCTGGAATGCATTTCAATGAACAGGTGTGCCTTGTTAAATGTACATTTGTGGAATTTCTTTCCATTCTAATGCGTTTGAGACAATCCATTGTGTTGTGACAAGGTAGGGGTGGTATACAGAAGATAGCCCTATTTGGTAAAATACCAAGTCCATATTATGATAAGAACAGCTCAAATAAGCAAAGAGGAACAACAGTCCATCATTACTTGAAGACATGAAGGTCAGTCAATCCGGAAAATTTTAAGAGCTTCGAAAATTTCTTTAAGTGAAGTCGCAAAACCCATCAAGCGCTATGATGAAACTGGGTCTCATGAGGACCGCCACAGGAAAGGATGACCCAGAGTTACCTCTGCTGCAGAGGATAAGTTCATTAGAGTTAACTGCACCTCAGATTGCAGCCCAAATAAATGCTTTGCAGAGTTCAAGTAACAGACACATCTCAACATCAACTGTTCAGAGGAGAATCAGGCCTTCATGGTTGAAGTACTGCAAAGAAACCACGACTAAAGGACACCAATAAGAAGAGACTCTCGTGGGCAAAGAAACACGAGCAATGGACATTAGACCTTTGGAAATTTGTACTTTGGTCTAAAGAGTCCAAATTTGAGTTTTTTTGGTTCCAACCGCCGTGTCTTTGTAAGACGCAGAGTAGGTGAACAGATGATCTCCGCATGTGTGGTTCCCACCATGAAGCATTGAGGAGGAGGTATGATGGCGTGGGGCTGCTTTTCTGGTGACACTGTCTGTGATCCCATCTGGTTTGCGCTTAGTGGGACTGTCATTTGTTTTACAATGACCCAAAATACACTTCCAGGCTGTGTAAGGGCTATTTGACCAAGAAGGAGAGTGATGGAAGTGCTGCATCAGATGACCTGGCCTCCACAATCACCCGACCTGAACCCAATTGAGATGGTGTGGGATGAGTTGGACCGCAGGGTGAAGGAAAAGCAGCCAACAAGTGCTCAGCATATGTGGGAACTCCTTCAAGAATGTTGGAAAAGCGTTCCTCATTAAGCTGGTGGAGAGAATGCCAAGAGTGTGCAAAGCTGTCAAAGGCAAAGGGTGGCTACTTTGAAGAATCTAAAATATAGTATATATTTTGATTGGGGCGGCAGGGTAGCCTAGTGGTTAGAGCGTTGGACTAGTAACTGAAAGGTTGCAAGTTCAAAACCCCGAGCTGACAAAGTTACAAATCTGTCGTTCTGCCCCTGAACAGGCAGTTAACCCACTGTTCCTAGGCCGTCATTGAAAATGAGAATTTGTTCTTAATTAACTGACTTGCCTAGTAAAAAAAAAAACAATTCACTTTTTTTTGGTTACTACATGATACCATATGTATGATGTCATAGCTTTGATGTCTTCACTATTATTTTACAATGTAGAAAAGAGTACAAATAAAGAGAAACCCTTGAGTGGGTGTGTCCAAACTTTTGACTGGTACCTTTAAAAATATATATTTTCCTTTATTACTTTCTAACTCTACCACCCCTCCCCTAACGCTTAGTCTTCTACTACCAGCTTATACACACTATACATTTTATGGGCACAGGTTTATTTTACAATAGTTATGTTTGTTTTTTCTCCTGTCCTTCCTCTAACCTCAATCTCTCATCTATTTCTTTCACTAAAGTTCAGAATCTATATGCGTTTTACAGACACAGTATGTTTGACATTTGTTATCTTGTTATTATTCCAACCTTCATCTCCATTCTACCCCTCCCATCTATCTCTTATTTTATTTTTTTATTTAACCAGGTAGGCTAGTTGAGAACAAGTTCTCATTTGCAACTGCGACCTGGCCAAGATAAAGCATAGCAGTGTGAACAGACAACAGAGTTACACATGGAATAAACAATTAACAAGTCAATAACACAGTAGAAAAAAAGGGGAGTCTATATACATTGTGTGCAAAAGGCATGAGGAGGTAGGCGGATAATTGGAATTTTGCAGATTAACACGAGTGATAAATGATCAGATGGTCATGTACAGGTAGAGATATTGGTGTGCAAAAGAGCAGAAAAGTGAATAAATAAAAACAGTATGGGGATGAGGTAGGTAAAAATGGGTGGGCTATTTACCGATAGACTATGTACAGCTGCAGCGATCGGTTAGCTGCTCAGATCGCAGATGTTTGAAGTTGGTGAGGGAGATAAGTCTCCAACTTCAGCGATTTTTGCAATTCGTTCCAGTCACTGGCAGCAGAGAACTTAACACCATCCATATTGGATTTTTATTTGCCATATATTTTAACTGTGTTGTGATGTTTGGAACCTTTCTATTCTCAGAATTTCTACAGATTGTAAATTAAAAATACTTTTTTTTGCTAAAAGTATTATTATATTATTGACCGATTGACTATGACTTTTCAGATCACCCAGTTGTGCTATCTGCATAGTTAGCTCCAGGTAAATGTTGCAATTCTTCAGCCATTGCTGGACCTGCGACCATCAACAAGCTACATAGTACCAAAACAAATTATCTAATGATTCTGTCTCTTCGCAGCTAAATCTGCAGAGCTGGGAAGGTTGTATCCCCAATATATATAACATTCTATTGGTTGCAAGAATTTTGCATAATTTAAATATAAACATTCAAAGTTTTGAATCTGGCGTCATTTTCTGTATCAGTTCAAATTGATTTCGTCAAATCTCTTCCCAACTCTTTTGCAATCTACAGTGCCTTGCGAAAGTATTCGGCCCCCTTGAACTTTGCGACCTTTTGCCACATTTCAGGCTTCAAACAAAGATATAAAACTGTATTTTTTTTGAAGAATCAACAACAAGTGGGACACAATCATGAAGTGGAACGACATTTATTGGATATTTTAAACTTTTTTAACAAATCAAAAACTGAAAAAATTGGGCATGCTTTTACGCCAAACATAACGTTTTGCATTTGTTGCCAAAAAGTTCAATTTTGGTTTCATCTGACCAGAGCACCTTCTTCCACATGTTTGGTGTGTCTCCCAGGTGGCTTGTGGCAAACTTTAAACAACACTTTTTATGGATATCTTTAAGAAATGGCTTTCTTCTTGCCACTCTTCCATAAAAGGTCAGATTTGTGCAATATACGACTGATTGTTGTCCTATGGACAGAGTCTCCCACCTCAGCTGTAGATCTCTGCAGTTCATCCAGAGTGATCATGGGCCTCTTGGCTGCATCTCTGATCAGTCTTCTCCTTGTATGAGCTGAAAGTTTAGAGGGACGGCCAGGTCTTGGTAGATTTGCAGTTGTCTGATACTCCTTCCATTTCAATATTATCGCTTGCACAGTGCTCCTTGGGATGTTTAAAGCTTGGGAAATCTTTTGTATCCAAATCCGGCTTTAAACTTCACAACAGTATCTCGGACCTGCCTGGTGTGTTCCTTGTTCTTCATGTTGCTCTCTGCGCTTTTAACGGACCTCTGAGACTATCACAGTGCAGGTGCATTTATATGGAAACTTGATTACACACAGGTGGATTGTATTTATCATCATTAGTCATTTAGGTCAACATTGGATCATTCAGAGATCCTCACTGAACTTCTGGAGAGAGTTTGCTGCACTGAAAGTAAAGGGGCTGAATAATTTTGCACACCCAATTTTTCAGTTTTTGATTTGTTAAAAAAGTTTGAAATATCCAATAAATGTCGTTCCACTTCATGATTGTGTCCCACTTGTTGTTGATTCTTCACAAAAAAAATACAGTTTTATATCTTTATGTTTGAAGCCTGAAATGTGGCAAAAGGTCGCAAAGTTCAAGGGGGCCGAATACTTTCGCAAGGCACTGTATATGGCACAGCTGTAAAATTGTTGGTCCTTAAATGAAACTGGTATACCAGTTTAATTTATCTCGATTTTCTTTAACCAATTATTGTCTTTAATGCAGGGCCGGCAGACAAGTTCCCTACTTTTTTCCCCCTTCCACTTTCCTCTTATATTTTTGCGGTAATTCTGCAATTAGTTGGTTGTAATTTTGGGTAGAGCAGACATTTCCACATATTTTTGTTAGCTGTGTGACATAACGCCACCAGTCCTATTTACAAAATGGGAGTCACACAAGACTTATTAAAACAACCATTCTAATGATAAGCAAAACACTTAGGAGAATTAAAAGTATACATTAAATCCTTTTTTAATGAGAACATTCATCTTGCAAGAATCTATATAATACATTTCACAGTAACCCTTTCTAATAAGCAGGATATTTTTCAATTGACATTTTCTAGAAGATTTTACAAAAACACGAGGCAGGTTAAAACTGCACATTTAAAAATCTGAATATTCCAAAAGAAACGCTAGACATCTCAACATTGGCTTGAAAGGGCAAATGGAGGTTCATCAGCGTACAATGACACCTTTTGTTGTTTTCTAACCCCTTTGATATTATTGTTAATAGCTGAGATTTCAATGGCCGTAATACGCATAACAATATATATTAATACGTTACAAGTTTTACTCAATTTTATATAGTTGTAAGAGACTACATAATCCTACTATATGTGAATTACTTCATTGGTATTTCCACTTTCTTTTTTTAGGGGATTCTGTTTTTCCAACCTCTCAGTCCAGAGAGGGAACATTCCTAAGGTATGTGCTGCAGCTGAACAATGTAACCTTTGCATTACTAATGCCAAGGCAGATGGATAGGAAGTAAGAACACACTCTGATGTAAGTGCTGTGGAATTAAGCATCCTCCCTTTTTTGAAAAATGTTTTGTGTGTTTATAGTGGACAGGATATGATGGGAAACCTGCTGAATTCAACCCAAAGTTTTCCTCTTCCAAATGACCGTGAGTATTCTCTTTATTTAATCAATCTGGTCAGTCACACACAAATGCATAATGGCCTGGTTCACAGACCCAGATTACACCTATTTCAGGATTTAAAAGCCATCTCCATTAGCATGCATTTCAATCCAGGTGTAGGTTTAATTTGAATCTGGGAACCAATAAAGATTACATTGTACCACATTGTGACTCTTCCATCTCCAGAGTTCCAGGAGCAGGTCCTGGGTCTGCTGGTGGACATCAGACAGTCAGTGTGGGATCTAGGAGGAAGGGTGGGAGTTCTAGAACACTGGGGTGGTTCTAGGGGTTCTGGAACAGATTTCCATTTTGACGTGTGCAGAACCTACGAGGACATGGCCAACCTGGAGAAAGTTCTAGAGCCTCCTGAGGTAGCTGCCCAGATGGTACGTGGATCTGCAGAGCATTGAGTGATAAGCTAGCATTACAATGACAGTGTTGTTGGAACCCCAACGTACACAAAATAACTAGTTGTCTTTGTTTGCATGTTTCTCAGAAACAGTTCCTGAGCAGGATCGGTGGGAACACCTTGAGGGAAAATGTCACCAGGGTGATGGAGAGGTGGGTACTGGACACACACACACACTTTTGGAATGCTGAAATACGGACTCTGTTCTCTTCTTAGGCTGATGACCAATGAACTGATGAGTTCCTTCAACATGAAAGGAAGGAAAGGAACCAAGAAGAGTTTTCTCACACACTCCCTCAGTAAAATCATTATTGGTAAGAGTTACCCGACTCAATAGTTCATTTCACTGTTTCGATCTGAAAGTCTGTCAGACCACGATGATGACGATCATTTTACTGCAGAAGTATTACATAGTATTCCTTGTTGATGCCTCGTTTTAATGTGATTGAATGTCCACTGATCTTGTGTTCTCTCCTCTCTGAATCTTTCAGACAGCATCATGATCACCCACCCGTACGCCACAGAGTCTGCTGTGATGCACCTGATGGCCAACGTACTGAAGTACGCCCCAGACCGACGCGGAGGAGGAGGCAGACCCCCCAGACAGTCACCCCAGGTCCCCCATACCCAGAGACAGCAACACATCCAACAACACATCAACATCAAACAGGAGCAAGACTATTAATGCCTGGACACCTTCCTTCTAGCCTGCGTACCAGTCTGTTTGTGCTATTATTGTCATGCCAAGGAGTGGGATGATAGCACAGACTGGTACCCAGGCTACCTTCCTACTCTACCTGGGTCATATTCACTAGTAGTCACCAAACCAGTGTTAATTTCGTCAACAAAAATAGTGACTAAAATATTCAGCAAGCACCTATTTTTCAGTGGCAATTGACAAGACTATAACTAAATAAATAGACCCAGAAAAAGAACTAGAAATAAACTAAAATGATATTTCATTCCAGTTGACTTAAAACTGGACGAGAATAAATGGTCTGACTAAAATCAGATAAGTGGACTGGACAATAGTTTTTGGAGAGATTGAGAGCTTTTCTGTGATAAGCACAATTAATATTAGCAGTGGGAAGGACTTGCCACATCACCTGGTGAGCTGGGTGGGGGGGGAGCAAGCGATGAGTGTGGACAGACCAGCTCCACTCTGCCTTCGATTATGCACATCGCTCAGGCAACTCTCTTGCTTCCTCGTAGCTAACCAGTCACCACCAGCCTTCTGGTTAGCTACCCTTTGTCTGGTTAAGAATCACAAGCTGCTTTATGAAATGAAAAACAATAGCAGTGTTGAGTTTAATAGTAAAACAACAGTCTAGCTCCCTTGAGTTTAGAAAAGTAGGCTGTCTGATATTTGTAGTCTCGCCCTCAACCCTCCCACTTTCCCCACTGCATTTCATAGCCAGGTTCTGTAGCCAAGACTCCCTCTTTTCCTCAGAGAAAATGGCTCGAGAGATGACCTTTCAAAAGATATGACTCATAATACTTGGACCAGGACTCGAGCACTGGGTCTCGGGAGTTCAGCCATAGGGACTCGAACTTGAGCACAGAGGACTTGGGACTCGATTGGGATTTGAGGTTTAATGACTTGACGACATCACTGGGTGAAATGGTCATTTTATAACCCCCCTTCTACTTCCTGACATCAGTGTGGCATCTGGGAAATGGTGAGAACAATGATGTGACGGAGGTGCAACCCACACTACTGTGTCAATACGTGATAGTACCTCGCCCCCTTCCTTTCTCTCCTCCCACCATCCCTCCCTGCGCTTGTGTGTCTGTTTTTTATGTAATGTGTAATATCTATGTAGGCTGAATTAGGAATTTACACGGCCCGTTAATACTTAAATATGTTTATCATATTTCTGCTGCTGGGAAGACAATAGGATGTTATGCAGAAAAATGTTTGTAGGACAAGGCTATGTATGTTTATGCACATGGGAGTCTGATTTATGTTTACTATGTGTTAATGAGGCAATACAAATGTGATGTGACTAAAGGGCATTTAGTTGACAAGAAAAACTATACTAAATCATTATTCAAATAACAAAAATGTGAGTGAGACTTAATTATAATTTAGTCAAACTGACTAAGATTAGTCTAAATCTAAAAAATAGTGCCAAAATGAATACTGTACCAAACGGACTGAAACAGGTACTGCCTGGTCCCAGATCAGTTTGTGTTCTTTACAAGCCCATTGCTATCATTGTCAAGCCAAACATGATAATTGCATAAGAAGATTGCAAGAGAGCAGACACAGACTGGCATTGCATCCAGGCTAACGCCTACTGTACTGTAGGCCTACCTGATGTACCCTCAGCCACCTTCTGCTTTAGTGTTTCACATTAATTATACAGCACTGTATCATCATTATTTGCCTTTTTGAATTTAATATTGAATTTAGGATTAATTTAATCGGTTTTTAAGTTATGAAAATTTATTTTTTGGAATGAATGATTGGAAGTAGTATTTTATAATGTACAAAGCCTTGACTTCTGGTTCTAAATAAAATGCATGCCTTGAGTTAGCCACCGTGTGGTATGTGGTTTAAATATATTTGGTGAAAGGGAAAAATGTGTGCAGGTAGTATAATGGATAATAAAGTAGACGATAACATGATTGTATATCAAAGAGATTACAACTGAAAGTTATGTAGTTTGCTGCATATTTATTCATGTTTACTGAGATAATATACTCGCTTAGTTTGAAGATATGATACATATTCTGCTCATAGAAATCGATAAAGATAAAAGATCAAGTATACGTGACTCCATTTCTATGGTAGACGCGCCGATACGTGTCTGGCGCGCTGACGTCATTTCCGTAGAGTGCAACGTGCATGTTTGACAACAAGCTCTACGTGGATTTCGGGAAGATCTTTTGCCCCTAAAATCGTCCAACGATGACTAAATTACAATATCTGAATGTGTATCTGACTGAGCGTCTCATGCAAGCTGCTGGGGAAATACTAAGAGTTGTCGCAGACACAATCTCCGAGTACCAGGAAGAAATATCCCGGACAAAGAGAGAGAACAAATACCTGAAACGACAACTGAACACGCCGGTTCTATCGCTGGGTATGTATCAAGCTAACGAAGTAGCTAGTGTAGTTCCCATTTTATTTAGGCCTTATCTTGCTTAGCTAGCTAACTAGTGTGTTAAAGAACCTACCCGAATTGTATTTGACAATGTACTTTATAGGGAAGGCAGCATCCCGTTTCACGAGCCAAAGTGTAGGCTTGGTCTCGTGTCATTTAATTGATGAAAGTCTGTCTCATGATTCCTTGGAGGCTGTTATTACTGACATTACATAATGTCTGTTGTCGTCTTTTCCTCCCAGCCCCTCAGCCCATACTGTCTTGTGTCTCGGAGCAGCAAAGTCCACCTGAGCAGCAGTACTGTGAGGAGTGGAGCCCCAGTCTGGGCCAGGAGGACCTTGAGACCACACAGATTAAAGAGGAACAGGGTGAACTCGGGACCAGTCAGGAGGAAGAGCAGCTTCAAGTACCAGAGTCTGATACCAAAGAAGACTCCATATCTACTCTTCCCTGTGTGAAAAATGATGAGGACCGACCTCAGCCTTCACATCTTTCCCGAAGCGAAACTGTGGAGAACAGAGTGAGGGAGTCTCTACTGACCAACACAACTGGACAGATCAAAACAGAACCTGATGGCTATGGAGTATCACTATCAGAACCAACCAGTGACTCCCTTCAGTCTCAGCCCGTCTCTGAAGTAAGTCCAGTCTCTTCTAGAACACAAAGTCAGAACACTGAGAACACAGAAAGTGTTCCTATTGTTCTGAGAGATCTAGAAAGGAGACCAGAGGAGGATACAGACACACACTCATGTACTCAGTGTGGAGCCGTGTTCTGTGAGCTATCCCAACTGGAGGCACACATGCCATCCCACACAGCACCACACAGTGGTGACACTAGTCACAGGCAAATCATGTGCACAGTCTGTTGGAAGTCATTCACCTCTACCAGTTACCTCAAGGTCCACCAGCGTTCTCACACTAAGGAAAAGCCCTTTCACTGTGGTGTGTGTGGCAAAAGCTTCAGCTACTCAGGGAAGTTCAGGGAACACCAACGGATTCACACAGGAGAGAGACCTTACCGCTGCCATGTGTGTGGTAAACGCTTCAACCAGTCAGCCCACCTGAAGGCCCACCTGAGGGTACACACAGGGGAGAAACCCTACTCCTGTCCTGTCTGTGGGAAAGGATTCAGTCAGTCTGGACAGATCAAGGGACACCTCAGAACTCACATCCAAGGGAGGTAGAATAATAATAACTTGGAGTGGAAAGAGCCCATGAGTGGATAAACAGTAACCTCGGAAGCCGCCTGATCTCACAAGCTTACATGAATGGTTCGCTACCACAGAATCAGTCTGATAATTACGAGGCTAGATAGACAGAGCCTTCTGTTCTCAAAGTGCCCAGCATTTGGGAAGAGAAAAATAAATGTCTTATTTTCAGTGCTACTAATTCTACAGTAACAGTACCTCAGTATTCACACCCCATGACTAATTCCACATTTTGTTGTTACAGCCTGAATTCAAAATGGTAATTACGAGGTTAGATAGAGCCTCCTGTTCTCAAAATGCCCAGCGATTGGGAAGAGAAAGAGAGACATTTATTTTCAGTGCTACAAATTTCACATTTAATTGTAAGACTAGAGGATTATAGAATGTGTGATTTTTTATTTTTTTATTTCACCTTTATTTAACCAGGTAGGCTAGTTGAGAACAAGTTCTCATTTACAACTGCGACCTGGCCAAGATAAAGCATAGCAGTGTGAACAGACAACACAGAGTTACACATGGAGTAAACAATGATGTGTTTTGGACCCATAACTGAGGCAGAGTATATCTGAATTTATTTAAGAGAGCTTCTTAATAACATGCTATGAAAAGACTGGGCTCATCCCCTGTATTGCTAGGTGACACTAACTATGTTAGAGAGTAATATAATGTTAATTTTGGTGTTATCTCCCTTGATTTCCTCTTGATGATTCCAGTTGGAGCTGATTGGTCTTCTTGCAAATAAACTATCTCAGTCATATTGATTAAGTATGTGTGGGAACATTTATTTCTGAATGTCTGTTACTGAATAAAACAAGTGGTCATATCAGGTCAACAAGCTAGAGTGATCAGTGGGTCTGTTAAACAATCTGTCCTCACCAATGTTGTTGTAATACTATGTTTGAACACTAGATGGTACACTTGAATTATTTCTCCACAAAAGTGTTACAATGTTAAATATTATTTTCCTTATAGGTCCTGCCTAGCAGCATAGTGTAAAATCTATAAACCAACTTATTGTGAAGTTTATACATAAACATTCCAGGGTTTTAGTAGGGTCCCTCCTATATTAGACTTATATGATAGAGCCATAGTTGAATAAGGCAGTGCTTACCTAGCTCATTCGTTTCTTTGTGCAAGAAATATGTTTACTTCAAGGGGTCTCAACTTTGACATTGCGGGGGGGCAATCACCATGACAATCATCACCCCATTAACCAGTGTTATTATTTATCATTATGCCATCATAAAGCAGAGCCATTACACCCCCTCCCCTCGATAGAGCTAATCAGAACGATAACTGCCGCTGTGCAGACAGCAGCGTCAAATGAGGTGGAGTATTCATGCTACGCTATGTTAGTTGATAGCCTCATCACCACTGTAATGGAAAGCACAGGCATTCCTCCTGAGTTCAGCCTAGTTGATTTGATTTTGAGCTGTCTGTCATTATGACAAATAATAACTAAATCATATATGGGTCTCTCATGGGACAGGGCACAAGACAGACTCAAATGGCAGAAGATTGTTGCAGTCTCTTGTCCCACCCAGAATGAAAAAGACTAAGTAAGTAATCTGTTTCAGTCCCAGACTTACATACATAAAACATTTGAAATATGGCCAAAAGTAGGCTACATGAAAAGTGCAATGCTGTTAATATGTTATTGTGGGTTTTCAGTGAATTTATGTAAATCACAAAGCTCATCTGCATTGTGTGGTGCAGGTAAAGTCTCAGCAACAAAACCCACTGGGCACAGATTTCAGTTCAACATGTACTTTTGATTTACATTTGGCTGAGTTGTTATCTAACCTGAATTCAATGTGAAATCAACAAAAAAATGAACCATGTCAAAAATTCACCACAGAACCCAGGTCTGGTCTGGTGTGCACTGTGCGTAGGATGAAGGACCTCACACACGGACCCTGTAAAACATATTGGATCTGAGCAGCAGAAGGAGGCGCGGCGCGGTGAGGGAGGTTGTCAACGGGCTGTAAACTCCTCTCCTTGACCCCACCCCCTGTCCTCTAGGGCCTGCCTTGCACTGGAGATACTCATCATATACCTGCAGGGAAGAGAAGGGAAAAGCTTTTCAGGAACTGTTTATCACAGTGTTGTAAACAGAGAAGGACTAACCCACTGGGCATGCACTGGGTGATCCATTTCTGTTTCAATGTTATTTGCCAACGTATTGTGACATGGAATCAATGTGGGAAATACATTGGATCTGAATAAAGTCCTCAACCAGTACAGTTTTCATCTCATTTCAACCAGTACTGTTATCATCTCATTTCAACCAGTACAATTTTCATGTCATTTCAACCAGTACTGTTATCTCATTTCAACCAGTACAGTTTTCATCTAATTTCAACCAGTACTGTTATCATCTCATTTCAACCAGTACAGTTTTCATCTAATTTCAACCAGTACTGTTATCATCTCATTTCAACCAGTACAGTTTTCATCTAATTTCAACCAGTACTGTTATCATCTCATTTCAACCAGTACAGTTATCATCTCATTTCAACCAGTACAGTTTTAATCTCATTTCAACCAGTACAGTTTTAATCTAATTTCAACCAGCATTGAAACATTGAAATTAGGGTAAAACTTCAGCTTAAATACATTGACTTAACCTGACTAACAGGTTGTTACAATCTAATTTCAACATCATCAGAACTATGTAAACGTTGAAATTGAGTGGAAAATTGTACATAGAAACATAAACAATATTTTTCATCCTATATTCAATTGGGTGGTTGAAATTGTTGAAGTTTAGATTTGATTAGATAGTTGATAGTAAAATGGAATGTTTGAATTAACATCATTGTTTCAACGTCATGCTTTCATCCTAAATAAAGAGGTATGTTGAAATAAAATGTGATGCGACAGTCCAATGATTTCTGCCTGACCAGTGACTCTTACTGAGAGAGCAGAGAGAACATAGATATCAGAGAGAGAACAGAGAGTACAGAGAGCAGGGTAATGGTTAGTGAGTACTCATTGTGCGTCTGTCTGTCCTGGTCTTTCTGACCTTTGCCCTCAGTCTCCACAGCAGTAGTATAGGCCATAGCCCACTGCACTGAAGTGCACCAAGCTCCATGGTGCTGCAGACAATGCAAAGTATACATACTGGTTTTGTTTTTCCTACGTAGAGATGCAGTCAAATATATTGGCAACCTGGCACTTTACAATGGAGCGGAATGTTTTGTGTTTTCGTTTCAAAACTGGTTGATTGCCTATTTTTACTTTGTAGGCACCTGCAATTTACCACATGGGAGATACATTACACAGTAAACAATGATAATTGTCCAGGCCATTGTTTTTCTTGATCCTGTGTACATGTAAACCCCAAAAGTATTTTACATGAAATGTATCTGAGAAGAAACAGTGAATCATGCAAGGGTGCCAATATACAGTATTTGACAGCATCTGTATATTAGACACAAGACCATGCAAACCTGTTATAATGTTGTAAATATTCTGTTCTGTCTTTTGTTAGTATTTTTTACTTGGATAGAAAGTAACAGCCAGTGCTAGTTTTTACTGAGAAGTGCTACTATATTTCTGGCTGTAACGTATTGCATCACTGTTTTTAACCCCTTTGTATATTGATTGGTTTTTCAGAACAACCAGAAGCAAACAGAATACCAAACGGGAAACAGGACATTGTGCTCCTGTTATGATGTGAGGAAGTATATTCTGTTTGTCTTTTAGCCATGGTGCATCCAATTCAGGAAATACACAGACATTCCAATACTCTACAATGCTTTTCAAAGGAATTGGAATTTGATTTAATTAATGAATTGGATTGGAATTGACCCCCATCCTGGTTGGATGTAGACGATGAGACAGTGCTATGTTTTACTGTCAAGTGTTATGTGGCCACAGTATTCTGTGGTAAACCCTGTCTGTGGTAAACCCTGTCTGTGGTAAACCCTGTCTGTGGTAAACCCTGTCTGTGGTAAACCCTGTCTGTGGCAGGTGAAAACATTGACTCATTCACCCTCATTATCCAGGTTCTCTGGTGGTAAAGGAGATATGAACTCTCCAGAGGTGGTAAAACTCTATTCCTTTCTCTCTTTATTTGTTCTATTTTTCTGCCTTTGTCTCTCCCTGTATCCCCCCTCTCTCAGATAGGAAACCCACACACTTCACACGAGACATACCTCACTGTTCCTGTCTAACCCTTCTCTGCATCGATCAACCCTCCGGCCCCAGGAGAGCGAGATGTTATAGTCCCAAATCTGTTTGTGCTCTTGCCAAGTCCATTGCTATCATTGTCAAGCTTAACATGGCAATTCCATAAGGAGTTGGCAAGAGAGCAGACGCAGTGCAAAGGGAAGGGATCATTGCCGCTGCCTCCCTTTCCTACCAAAGGCACATGAATTGAGGAGCAAACTGAAGGAGAGAGGAGATTCAGCAACACTTGGAGGACAATGGAATTCAATAAAAAAAAAAGCATATTTATTTCTGAAAGAAGAACCAGAGCATTAACAGCTTAAAAAAGACTTCCATGTCATCTATGCTAACACCTGGGTTGTTCAATCAAAATGGTTGCTTTTCCCTTTGATATTTTAAGTATAAACTGTGCTCCAATATTGAATTTTAAAAGCCTATTATATTAAATGCTTTTAAAAAATTGAACTCCATTGTCCTCCAAGTGATGCTGAATCTCCTCTCTCCTTCAGTTTGCTCCTCAATTCATGTGCCTTTGGTAGGAAAGGGAGGCAGCGGCAGTGACCTTTAATATAGACCTCATATTTTTTTTATATATAAATAAAGGCTTGCTAAAGTGCCTAAATTCAGCATTTTGACATGTCCCTCTGTCAACACTTGTAGGAAGATTTTAATCCACTTTAATCCCCACATTTTCACCTTCATTGTAAAGTCCTAGTTATTGTGTTGCTTCGACAAAGTCACGTCTGAAGATGACTTGTTTCATGAAATTAGTGATATATTTCCGTCTGAACTGAACTCTCATTTTAATATGGCGAAACTATTGCTTTTTAAATATTTGTTATCAAAATAAACATTGAACATCTAATAGTGAAATCATAGAGTAAAAGCAGGAGAGCTGGTTCTAAATTTCTAATTATTTTTTTTAAAATCTGCCATTTTGAGGTGGAAAACTGAGCGTGTCAAGCCTAACACGTCAACCCTGTTAGCCACAGATAGACAGACTAGAAATGTTTTAGCAATATCTTTTTGTTGTTGTTGTGAAGCTTGCATTAAATTGCCACTTCCTTCCATTCCCACTGTCTCACAAGGGGATCACAAGTGGATTTATGCCTGATTTAAGAAAAAATCTTCAACCTTGTTATGGGTTGGCACTTACTATAGTCTCTCATGTTTTATTTTTTATGGCAGAATGTAAAACTTTTACCTGTATTCCAGTCTGTTATGTTAGCTAAACACTCACTCCTTGTCATTGCCAAAGAGACTGCCAATTTTGACTTGAGCTAGCAATTTTTGACAGACTGGGGCTTTTCAATGAGTGTGTGACCGAACATTCTCTTCCTGTTTTTTTCTCCAATCTGGCTGCCATCAAAATTGGCACCTTTTATGGAAGAAAGGTAAATGTGTGTAATTGTGTAATTATATTTTTTTTGTGAGTTTGATATTCAAATAGTTTCTAGTAAGTAAATATCTCAGGAGTTTTGAGATTTCAGAGCAGTGTAATATTTTTCCCCCACATTTAGTAAGACCTTAATAAGAGCTTGTTTATAAAGGATGTGCTATCTGTTTTTCACCTACTGTACCAATTTACTGTCATATTAAATGTAACATATTTACTATCAACTGAGTCCTAAACACTGGTGGACTTATCATTCGACAGAAGAGGCAATTGCCTCAGGCCTCACATCAAAGGGGCCTCATGAGAGATGGGCAATTGTTTTTAAATAATATGAATTTTGTGCATGAGGCCCCCCGTGTCACGCTCGAGGCATAAAACAAATATAGAAAATAAACCCCATCAAAATCTGTCTGTTTAAGTTAGAGATGTGTTTGTTTTCATGAAAACAAAAAAATTGCTAAGGTTTGGGTTAGGCATAAGGTCAGCAGTGTGGTTAAAGTTAGGTTTAGCTTTAAAATCTAACTTTAAAAAGAGAAATTGTAGAACTATGCAGGGTTTAGCCATACTTATGACTTTGTGGCAACTAGTGACGAACCCTTCCGCTGCAGATGCATTTTTTCGATATAGCCAATGTTGACTTTGTGGCTGTGGTACTAGTGACAACCTGTGGAAGGTGGCAGAGCTACAGCAGTGTTTCTCAGATCAGGAGACATCCCGAAAACCGGTCTTCTCACGAAAACATCTGTAGCGTCCGAACGCTGCTACACACTAATATAACGCCTCTATGGAAAGATGTGACCCTCGTGAACACGGGGTTGTTCTCGGTTTAGCTCTACGACCCCCACAAGTTTCACAAGACTCGTCTGAAGGTAACCCAGTACCTGCAGAAAAATTGCTGAGCGGCCTTTCAGGTTATATCAATATAGGACTCGTTTTACTGTGGATATAGATACTTTTGTACCGGTTTCGTCCAGAATCTTCACAAGGTCCTTTGCTGTTGTTCTGGGATTGATTTGCACTTTTCGCACCAAAGTATTAATCTCTAGGAGACAGGATCCTTCCTGAGCGGTATGACGACTGCGTGGTCCCATGGTGTTTATACTTGCGTACTATTGTTTGTACAGATGAACGTGGTACCTTCAGGCGTTTGGAAATTGCTCCCAAGGATGAGCCAGACTTGTGGTGGTCTACAATTGTTTTTCTGAGGTCTTGGCTGATTTCTTTAGATTTTCCCATGATGTCAAGCAAAGAGGCACTGAGTATGAAGGTAGGCCTTGAAATACATCCAATTAGCCTACTAGAAGTTTCTGAAGCCATTACATAATTTTCTGGATTTCCCAAGCTGTTTAAAAGGCACAGTCAATTTAGTGCTTGTAAACTGTATTAAAAATAAAAAACAGAAATACCTTATTTACATAAGCATTCAGACCCTTTGCTATGAGACATGAAATTGAGTTCAGGTGCATCCTGTTTTCATTGATCATGCTTCAGATGTTTCTACAACTTGATTGGAATCCACCTAGGGCTGTTGCAGTGACCGAATAACTGCCACACCTGCAGTGCCCGAATAACTGCCACACCTGCGGTCACGAGTCATGAAGTCAAATTCCTCGTGACCGTTTAGGCATCTTCAAGCTCTGACGGTCATTAGTAGTCTACCAAACTTGCTAACTGCCTGGTACTCAGCACTCTATTGTCCCTCTAATCACTCTGTCATCAATGCAGATGTATCCTAAAATCTAATCAAACATTTCATGAGAGCCCATGAGCTCATGTTGCGCAACATTTCTATAGGCTATGAAATTACACGAGAAAGCGGAGTGATGGCCTCTATTAAAAGAGGAATTGGATAAGCCGTTGTGTCTGTCCTCACTTGTAGCCTGTGATAAAGACCAGATCACGTGATGGACAGCCATGTGAGTGAGAAGTGTTTCACAGCAGGCAGCACTCAGGGAGAAGGGTTGCAAAAGGCATGGATTTTTTAAGGGTGCATTATGGCCACACAAAGGGGATGCCACCGGGAATTCAAAGCATTATCAAGTGCTTCTCAAATTGTGAATGAGAGGTGTGTACAGCCTTCGCAAAAACCCCCAGAGCTCATGCCTTTCAAGCGACTGTTTTCTAATCATCATTAGCCTTACAATGTATTCAAAATCTAAACATATAGACCAACGTTTGTAGAACAACTAAAGTTACATTAATAACTCTAAATGAAGAATATAGGAGTACCTATTTCTTTGTTAACTGCTCAACACAGAATAGCTGCATGTGCGCACCTCAAGTTGTTTGGAGAAAATATCCTTTCTATTTATTCAGCTTTGTTCAATTGTATTCTTCATACTATAAAATAATGTAAAATAATGCCACGGAATACTAAGCAAATCTTGTCTGCTAAATGAACTAGTGTAGCCCACAGCCATATGGCATAGCCAGATCAGGTCCTTGGGGGCTTTTTCTCCATCCCTAGCAAACACAGCTGATTAATCAAATGTCATTCTAAACTGAAGATCATGATTAGTTGATTATTGGAGTTAGGTGTGTTAGCTGGGGCTGTGACACCAATCAGGCCCCCGGGACTGGAATTACCCACCCCTGAAACATAAGAACAACTCGGGGTATGCTATTCAGTTCTTCTGAAAAAGACTACATTATCTTCACCATAGTGTTTCTTAAGACCTGTCTAAAATAATAATGGATTTATTGTGAAGGTGTAGGGTTTATTACATGGATTTAATATACTTTTTAAAATGTAGATGATCCAAATGTCTGCAGACTGGCCTCTGCCTGGGCCTCCAAATCAATATGTCCTCCCTGGTCGTACTGTCCACTAAAGTGCACATATAATAAAAAATAAATGTTTTTTTTTTCACCCTAACACTTATGTGGATGTTATACTGTACAAAGACTTGACTTCTGGTATAAAATAAAAATGGATGCCTTGATTTACAGTAACTGTTTGATTTATTATCTGCTGTATAATGTACCGGCATATATAAGACTAATATTAGATTATTGTATATCAATGGCATTGCAAATTAAGGTGATGTAGTGTGCTGCATAAAATATTTTTCGTTTGTTTGAAGATCTAGAAATCGATATAGATTAAAGATCCATTCTATGTTCAGGACATTTCTATGGTGAACCCGCGCACATGTGCCTAGCGCGCTGACGTCACTTCCGTGCAGTACAGCGTTCATGTTTGACAACAAATTCTACGTGGATTTTGGGAAGATCTTTTGCCAGTTTAAATCGTCCAACGATGACTAAATTACAATATCTGAATGTGTATTTGACTGAGCGTCTCATGCAAGCTGCTGAGGAAATACTAAGAGTTGTCGCAGACACGATCTCCGAGTACCAGGAAGAAATATCCCGGACAAAGCGAGAGAACCAATACCTTAAACGACACTTGATCACACCGGTCCTACCGCCGGGTATGTAGCAAGCTAGCTAAACGACTGTACTTTCTTCTCATATGCACGAGTTATCTACATAGTTAGAAACGTGTTACATTGTATTCTACAGAATTTGACTCTGTAGGGCAGAGATAGACACATAGCTGCCTATGCCATTCCCAGAACAAACTACACTTAGCTAACGCAGTGGTGGTCTTGTCAATCAAGAGTCAACAACTGTCATTACTTTCATTGATCTCAATTTTGACTTGTCTTCTTTCCCCCAGCCCCTCAGCCCATTCTCTCTTGGGTCTCAGAGCTGCAAACTCCCCCTGAACAACAGCACTGTGAGCAGGAGTGGAGCCCCAGTCTGGGCCAGGAGGACCTTGAGACCACACAGATTAAAGAGGAACAGGGTGAACTCGGGACCAGTCAGGAGGAAGAGCAGCTTCAAGTACCGGAGTCTGATACCAAAGAAGACTCCATATCTACTCTTCCCTGTGTGAAAAATGATGAGGACCGACCTCAGCCTTCACATCTTTCCCGAAGCGAAACTGTGGAGAACAGAGTGAGGGAGTCTCTACTGACCAACACAACTGGACAGATCAAAACAGAACCTGATGGCTATGGAGTATCACTATCAGAACCAACCAGTGACTTCCTTCAGTCTCAGCCCGTCTCTGAAGTAAGTCCAGTCTCTTCTAGAACACAAAGTCAGAACACTGAGAACACAGAAAGTGTTCCTATTGTTCTGAGAGATCTAGAAAGGAGACCAGAGGAGGATACAGACACACACTCATGTACTCAGTGTGGAGCCGTGTTCTGTGAGCTATCCCAACTGGAGGCACACATGCCATCCCACACAGCACCACACAGTGGTGACACTAGTCACAGGCAAATCATGTGCACAGTCTGTTGGAAGTCATTCACCTCTACCAGTTACCTCAAGGTCCACCAGCGTTCTCACACTAAGGAAAAGCCCTTTCACTGTGGTGTGTGTGGCAAAAGCTTCAGCTACTCAGGGAAGTTCAGGGAACACCAACGGATTCACACAGGAGAGAGACCTTACCGCTGCTACGTGTGTGGTAAACGCTTCAACCAGTCAGCCCACCTGAAGGCCCACCTGAGGGTACACACAGGGGAGAAACCCTACTCCTGTCCTGTCTGTGGGAAAGGATTCAGTCAGTCCAGCCAGATCAAGAGACACCTCAGAACTCACATCCAAGGGAGGTAGATTAATAATAACTTGGAGTGGAAAGAGCCCATGAGTGGATAAACAGTAACCTCGGAAGCCGCCTGATCTCACAAGCTTACATGAATTGTTCGCTACCACAGAATCAGTCTGGTAATTACGAGGCTAGATAGACAGAGCCTTCTGTTCTCAAAGTGCCCAGCATTTGGGAAGAGAAAGAAATAAATACATTTCTTATTTTCAGTGCTACTCATTCTACAGTAACAGTACCTCAAAGTGTTCATACCCCTTGACTAATTCCACATTTTGTTGTTACAGCCTGAATTCAAAATGGATTTAAAAAATAATAATAATCTCACCCATGTACACACAATACCCCATAATGACAAAGTGAAAATATATTTTTGAAATGTATTGAAAATGAAATACAGAAATATCTCTTTTACACAAGTGTTTACACCCCTGAGTCAATACTTTACAGAAGCACCTTTGGTGGTGATTACAGCTGTGAGTTTTTCTGGGTAAGTCTCTCAGGGTTTGCACACCTGGATTGTACAGTATTTGTCCATTTTATCATGAAAAAAATGATTCAAGCTCTGTCAAATTGATTGTTTATCACAGCCATTTCCAAGTCTTGCCATAGATTTTCAAGCCGGTTCAAGTCAGAACTGTAACTAGGCCACTCAGGAACATTCAATTTGGTATTTGTAAGCAACTCCAGTGTAGATCTGGCCTTGTGTTTTAGGTTATTGTCCTGCTGAAAGGTGAATTTGTCTCCCAGTGTCTGTTGAAAAGGATTTGGCCTGTGCTTATAGCTGTTTTCTGTTTCTTTCTATCCCCAAAATTTCCTTGGCTGATGACAAGCATACCCATAACATGATGCAGCCAGAAAATATGAAGCGTGGTACTCCGCGATGTGTTATGTTGGATTTACCCCAAACATAATGCTTTGTTTTCAGGACAAAAAGTTAATTTCTTTAAACTAACTGTTTCAAAGTCACCATTGGCTTCAAATCTCTGAGCAGTTTCCTTCCTCTCCGGCAACTGAGTTAGGAAGGACACCTGTATCTTTGTAATGACTGGGTGTATTGATACACCACCAAAGTGTAATTAATAACGTTGCTATGTTTAAAGGGATATTCAATGTCTGCTTTTTTATGTTTTACCCATCTACCAATCGGTGACCTTCTTTGTGAGGCATTGAAAAACCTTTGTCCTTGAAATTCACTATTCGATTGAGGGACTTTACAGAGAATTGTATCTGTGGGGTACAGAGACAGGGTAGTCATTCCAAAATCATGTTAACAGCTATTATTGAACACGGAATGAGTCCATGCAACTTATTATGCAATTTGTTAAGCACATTTTTACTCCTGAACCTTTTTAGGCTTGCCATAAACTCAAAACATTTCAGCATCTAACTTTTTACTAATAAAAAAAAAATGACACAAGCAAAATTCCACTTTGACATTATGGGGTATTGTGTGTAGTTCAGTGATACAATCTCAATTGAATCCATTTTAAATTCAGGCTGTAACACAACAAAATGTGTAAGAAGTAAAGGGTTTGTGAACACATTCCGAAGGTACTTTAATTGTAAGACTAGATTGTTATAGAATGTGTGATGCGTTTCGCACCCATTACTGAGGCACTGTATATCTGCATTGATTTGAATTGATTTAAGTGAGCTGATAAATAACATGCTATGTGTTAGGTGACACTAACTATGTTTGAGAGAAATAAAATGTTCAATTTGGTGTTATCCCCTTTGATTTCCTCGTGATGATTCCTGTTGGAGCTGTTTGGTCTCCCTGCAAATAAACTAACTCTGTCATATTGATTAAGTATGTGTTGGAATGTTTATTTCTGAATGTCTGTTACTGAATAAAACAAGTGGTCATATCAGGTCAACAAGCTAGAGTGATCAGTGGGTCTGTTAGACAACCTGTCCTCACCAATGTTGTTGTAATACTATGTTTGAACACTAGATGGTACACTTGAATTATTTCTCCTTTTCAAGTCCAAAGGAAAAATACTAAACAGACAATACATAGTAACGATAATAACAAGGCAACTACTATCTAATAATTCAATAATAATAATAAAAACTACCGCTAACACTAATACATCTAATTAATCTAACTTACTTATAATACATACGTACTTATAATACATATATAAATACATACTTAGCCAGGCCAGTCAGTATTTGACATCTATCCACATCTGAGCATGTCGGGAGATTATGTGGAATCCGGCCACTAGGGGCAACAGTGAGCGCTGTTACCTTCAAGTAGTTTTCGGATTTGGTACGGTTTTGGTAAGCATCTGCCTCTGATTCGAAAGGTTGCTAGTTCAAATCCAGCAATAGAAAGTTGTTTTTGATATTTCTGTTTTAAGCCTATCCCAAACCTTAACCATTCGGTGTTAATGCCTAACCTTAACAATGAACTTAAACTTAATATTAAACACTTTGAAATGTGACATTGGGAACAACTTTGAAAATTTGACGATTGAGAAACATGGATGAACATTAATTCTGACGTGAGACTGTGAGAGCTGGTAGCCATATTTACAAATATCTTTTGATGTTTCTATTAGTTAAAAACACAAACAGTTTGTTCTTAACATTTTAAAAATGGCTTTCTTAAATTCACTGTGGGATGCAGTCAGTTGGGCCTTGAAGTTGAGACTTCAACCCTCATGATGTTCCCTTGGAATTTTTAATTGCTGCTCTTGTTCGGAAGAAGTAATGTGAGTCTTATAAAGTGTGGTGTTCCTTAATAAATACTGGGAAATGTAAGTTGATTCATTTCAAAATAAATTGGTGCCAATGCAGTTGTCTTCTGCCCATTTAGTGATTCATACCGTGTGCAATGATGTCTTATAACAGCATTATGAATTACATCTAATTGGCAAAGTAAGGTTTTGTTTTGTGTTTTGATAGATGACGTCATCATAGTTTGGGATAGGAAGCAGACGTTGGGCTACTAAAGGCTTTCTAATCGATACAGTAAAACAATTCTTAGATCTGTATAGTAACCCAAACTTATATTCTTTCCAGAAGATAATCCCGAATCCTCGAATCCAGATATTTCAAACAATCAATACTTCCAGGACTTGGTTGAATTGTTAAATTGCCAGCTGTGGATATACGATAGTTGAATAAGGCAGTGTTTTAGTTCATCCGTTTCTTTGTGCAATAAATAAGTGTACTACTTCAAGTTGATTTCAAGGGTCCCAACTAGACAATCATCTCCCCATTAACCAGTGTTATTATTTATCATTATGCCATCATAAAGCAGAGCCATTACACCCCCTCCCCTCGATAGAGCTAATCAGAACGATAACTGCCGCTGTGCAGACAGCAGCGTCAAATGAGGTGGAGTATTCATGCTACGCTATGTTAGTTGATAGCCTCATCACCACTGTAATGGAAAGCACAGGCATTCCTCCTGAGTTCAGCCTAGTTGATTTGATTTTGAGCTGTCTGTCATTATGACAAATAATAACTAAATCATATATGGGTCTCTCATGGGACAGGGCACAAGACAGACTCAAATGGCAGAAGATTGTTGCAGTCTCTTGTCCCACCAGAATGAAAAAGACTAAGTAAGTAATCTGTTTCAGTCCCAGACTTACATACATAAAACATTTGAAATGTGTTGAATATGTTTATTAAGAGTATTGTATTCAGTGTAACAGGACCCCTTTGCCATTAGATACATAAGTGTACAACAGTCTCCATTCATCTAGCCATGGACTCTACAAGATGTTGAAAGCGTTTCACAGGGATGCTGGTCCATGTTGACTCCAATGCTTCCCACAGTTGGCTGTATGTCCTTTGGCTGGTGGACTATTCTTGACACACATTGGAAACTGTTGAGCGTGAAAAGCCCAGCACCGTTGCAGTTCTTGACACACTTAAACCAGTGCGCCTAGCGCACATACTGAATGGCACACATACACAATCCATGTCTCAAGGCTTAAAAATCCTTCTTTAACCTGTCCCCTCTCCTTCATCTACACTGATTGAAGTGGATTTAACAGGTGATATCAATACGGGATCATAGCTTTCAATCTATGTCATGGAAAGAGCAGCTGTTCCTAATATTTTGTACAATCAGTGTATATGGATATTCTACCATTAGAATGTTCATTTTACATGAATGAGACTAGTATTGGAATGCAGTTACTGTATTTCAGTAGGAAAACATACCCTTTCAGTAGCTGATTTGTTCCAGGTTTAGCAAACTGCTTTGATAATGGTGAAATAATTGAGTCTGGCGGAAGGCTTAAATGTCACTGAGTTATTGACTAATCAGTGACCTTGTGGAGAAGAGGTGGGGGCAGGGGCAGACTTAGTGATTTGGAGGCCCCATGCACAGGCCAGTCTGTGCATGGGGCCCCCCTCAGACTGACATGTAATCTGTAAAATGTGTTACCTTTTAATGTGCCATGAACACAACCAGTCATGATGTTTTCATCTGATTGTCAAACAAATCCCTTCAAAAAGTAGGTTAGATTCACACGTTCATCCAAAATAATTCCAGCATCCGAACAGTGCACTGTGCACCAGCCAACGTTCCTTCAATTCACAGGATGGGAAGGAGGAGGTGAGGGAGGATAGGAAGTAGGAGGTGAGGGAGGATAGGAAGTAGGAGGTGAGGGAGGATAGGAAGTAGGAGGTGAGGGAGGATAGGAAGTAGGAGGTGAGGGAGGATAGGAAGGAGGAGGTGAGGGAGGATAGGAAGTAGGAGGTGAGGGAGGATAGGAAGTAGGAGGTGAGGGAGGATAGGAAGTAGGAGGTGAGGGAGGATAGGAAGGAGGAGATGAGGGAGGATAGGAAGGTGGAGATGAGTGAGGATAGGAAGGAGGAGATGAGGGAGGATAGGAAGTAGGAGGTGAGGGAGGATAGGAAGAGGAGGTGAAGGACGATAGGAAGGAGGAGGTGGGGGAGGATGGGAAGGAGGAGATGAGGGAGGATAGGAAAGAGGAAGTGAGGGAAGATGGGAAGGAGGAGATGAGGGAGGATAGGAAGGAGGAGGTGAGGGAGGATGGGAAGGAGGAGATGAGGGAGGAAGGGAAAGAGGAAGTGAGGGAGGATGGGAAGGAAGAGTTGAGGGAGGATAGGAAGAAGGAGATGAGGATAGGAAGTAGGAGGTGAGTGAGGATAGGAAGGAGGAGATGAGGGAGGATAGGAAGTAGGAGGTGAGGGAGGATAGGAAGAGGAGGTGAAGGACGATAGGAAGGAAGAGGTGGGGGGAGGATAGGAAGGAGGAGGTGAGGGAGGATAGGAAGGAGGAGGTGGGGGAGGATAGGAAGGGAGGTGAGGTAGGAGGGAGGATAGGAAGGAGGAGGTGGGGGAGGATAGGAAGGAGGAGGTGAGGGAGGATAGGAAGGAGGAGGTGAAGGACGGAAGTTGTGAGGATAGGAAGGAGGTGATGAGGGAGGATAGGAAGGGAGGTGAGGGAGGATGAAGGGAGGATAGGAAGGAGGAGGTGGGGGAGGATAGGAAGGAGGAGGTGAGGGAGGATAGGAAGAGGAGGTGAAGGACGATAGGAAGGAGGAGGAGAGGGAGGATAGGAAGGAGGAGGTGAGGGAGGATAGGAAGGAGGAGATTAGAAAGGAGAAGGTTGTGTAAGAAAAATTGAACACAAATTAAAATACTGTACTTACAGATGTCTTTTTAGTTCCAGCCCCCAGATTCTATCCAGAACAAACTGAAACATTTTGTAACAGTCAGTTTATAGCCCTTCAGTTAGAGTTAGGTATAAATCTGATGGTACTATGTGGTCAGCTGCAGCTGTGTAGGTTGGGAGCAGACATGACATGGATTCCAATTGTATTTGAAATAATTTCAAGTACAGTTGAAGTCGGAAGTTTACATATACATATACCTTAGCCAAATACATTTAAACTCACAATTCCTGACATTTAATCCTAGTAAAAATTCCCTGTCTTCGGTCAGTTAGGATCACCACTTTATTTTAAGAATGTCAGAATAATAGTAGAGAGAATTATTTCTTTCATCTTTTATTTCTTTCATCACATTCCCAGTGGGTCAGAAGTTTATATACACTCAATTAGTATCTGGCATTGCCTTTATAGTGTGTGTGTGTGTGTGTGTGTGTGTGTGTGTGTGTGTGTGTGTGTGTGTGTGTGTGTGTGTGTGTGTGTGTGTGTGTGTGTGTGTGTGTGTGTGTACATGACAGAATGCAGAAAAATATAATAAATAAGAAAGAGAGAAAGGAAGAGAGCTTAACAGCGCCTGGAGAGTTCATATCTCCTTTACCACCAGAGAACAGAGAAAACAATGAGAACATAGAGAACATAGAGAACATAGAGAACATAGAGAACATAGAGAACATAGAGAGCAGAAATAACATAGAGAACATAGAGAACATAGAGAACACAGAGAACATAGAGAACATAGAGAACATAGAGAACAGAGAGAACATAGAGAACATAGAGAGCAGAGAGAACATAGAGAACATAGAGAGCAGAGAGAACATAGAGAACATAGAGAACATAGAGAACACAGAGAACATAGAGAACATAGAGAAAAACAATGAGAACATAGAGAACATAGAGAGCAGAGAGAACATAGAGAGCAGAGAGAACATAGAGAACATAGAGAACATAGAGAGCAGAGGGAACACAGAGAACATAGAGAGCAGAGGGAACACAGAGAACAGAGAGAACAGAGAGAGCAGAGAGAACATAGAGACCATAGAGAACACAGAGAAAATAGTGATCAGAGATCAGAGAGCAGAAAGAACAGAGAGAACAGAGAGAACAGAGAGAACAGAGAGAACAGAGAGAGCAGAGAGAACAGAGAGAACAGAGAGAACAGAGAGAGCAGAGAGAACAGAGAGAGCAGAGAGAACATAGAGAACACAGAGAAAATAGTGATCAGAGATCAGAGAGCAGAAAGAACAGAGAGAACAGAGAGAACACAGAGAAAATAGTGATCAGAGATCAGAGAGCAGAAAGAACAGAGAGAACAGAGAGAACAGAAAGAACAGAGACATAGAGAACAGAGAGAACAGAGGGAACACAGAGAACATAGAGAGCAGAAAGAACAGAGAGAACATAGAGAACAGAGAGAACAGAGAGAACACAGAGAACAGAGAGAACAGAGGGAACACAGAGAACAGAGAGAACAGAAAGAACAGAGAAACATAGAGAACAGAGAGAACAGAGAGAACACAGAGAACATAGAGAGCAGAGGGAACACAGAGAACAGAGAGAACAGAAAGAACAGAGAGAACATAGAGAACACAGAGAAAATAGTGATCAGAGATCAGAGAGCAGAAAGAACAGAGAGAACAGAGAGAACACAGAGAAAATAGTGATCAGAGATCAGAGAGCAGAAAGAACAGAGAGAGCAGAGAGAACAGAGAAACAGAGAGAGCAGAGAACAGAGAGAACAGAGAGAGCAGAGAGAACAGAGAGAGCAGAGAGAACATAGAGACCATAGAGAACACAGAGAAAATAGTGATCAGAGATCAGAGAGCAGAAAGAACAGAGAGAACAGAGAGAACAGAGAGAACAGAGAGAACAGAGAGAGCAGAGAGAACAGAGAGAACAGAGAGAACAGAGAGAGCAGAGAGAACAGAGAGAACAGAGAGAACATAGAGAACAGAGTAATGGTTATTGAGTACTCATTGTGTCTGTCTGTCTTGGTCTTTCTGAAACTTTGCCCCCAGCCCACACAGCAGCAGCTCAAAGCCCACTACAGTTTGACTTACTGAGGTGCACCGAGCTGCATGGAGCAGCACACACGTGTTTGTCTGTTAGTATACTCAATCCAGATAGAAAATCATCTGCTAATTGAATGGACACAAGACCATGTACCTGTTTAATGTAGTGAGGCTTCTGTTCTTTGTTCTTAGTAGAATATTTGACCTCAATAGAAGATAAGAGCCAGTGATACGTTTTTACTGTTATGTGAAGTTTAATGTGGATAAAACACTGCTGGATGTAAGGTTGATTGATTTTTCAGAACAACCAGAAGCAAACAGAATACCAAACGGGAAACAGGACATTGTGCTCCTGTTATGATGTGAGGAAGTATATTCTGTTTGTCTTTTAGCAATGGTGCATCCAATTCAGGAAATACACAGACATTCCAATACTCTACAATGCTTTTCAAAGGAATTGGAATTTGATTGAATTAATGAATTGGATTGGAATTGACCCCCATCCTGGTTGGATGTAGATGATGAGACAGTGCTATGTTTTACTGTCAAGTGTTATGTGGCCACAGTATTCTGTGGTAAACCCTGTCTGTGGTAAACCCTGTCTGTGGTAAACCCTGTCTGTGGCAGGTGAAAACATTGACTCATTCACCCTCATTATCCAGGTTCTCTGGTGGTAAAGGAGATATGAACTCTCCAGAGGTGGTAAAACTCTCTTCCTTTCTCTCTTTATTTGTTCTATTTTTCTGCCTTCTGTCATGTACACACACACACACACACACACACACACACACACACACACACACACACACACACACACACACACACACACACACACACACACACACACACACACACACACACACACACACACACACACACACACACACACACACACACACACTCACACACACACCTCATACCTCATACCTCAGACATACCCCACAGTTCTTGTCCAAACCTTTTCCTCATCGATCGACCCTCCGGCCTCAGCGTGTGAGTTCAGACAGAAAGAGAGAGGAGAACCAAAGCCAGAGAGATAGCTGTCCATCCAAAACCCGCAGTGTGTGAGCCTCCATGGTTAAAACCCACTGCATCTCTATTTCTCATTACTCAACATGGTGGCCAGTCACATCAGATCTGCCGACTCTGTCTGACTCTGTCACGATGTGTTTTATTTCTCCACACACCAGCGCCCGTGGGGAGCCAACACACTGATTGGTTTATACCCCCCCCCCTCTCCTTCTCCATGGGTTCATCCCCCTCCCTCTCTTTCTCCATGGGTTTATCCCCCCCTCTCTTTTCTCCATGGGTTTATCCCCCTTTCTCTTTCTCCATGGGTTAATCCCCCCCTCCTTTCTCTCTTTCTCCCATGGGTTTATCCCCCTCCCTCTCTTTCTGGGTTAATCCCCCTCCCTCTGGGTTTTTATCCCCCTCCTTTCTCCATCTTTCTCCATGGGTTAATCCCCCTCCTTTCTCTCTTTCTCCATGGGCTTTCTTTCTCCATGGGTTTATCCCCCTCCCTCTCTTTCTCCATGGGTTTATCCCCCTCCCTCTCTTTCTCCATGGGTTTATCCCCCTCCCTCTCTTTCTCCATGGGTTTATCCCCCTCCCTCTCTTTGTCCATGGGTTTATCCCCCCCTCTCTTTCTCCATGGGTTTATCCCCCTCCCTCTCTTTCTCTTTCTCCATGGGTTTATCCCCCTCCCTCTTTCTTTCTCCATGGGTTTAATCCCCCCCCCTCTCTTTCTCCATGGGTTTATCCCCCTCCCTCTCTTTCTCCATGGGTTTATCCCCCTCCCTCTCTTTCTCCATGGGTTTATCCCCCTCCCTCTCTTTCTCCATGGGTTAATCCCCCCTCCCTCTCTACTATTTATATTTTTGGCAACTTTTACTTTTATTTTCTTTAGGAATGTAGTGAAGTAATGTACTTTTTACTCCTTACATTTTCCCTGACTCCCAAAAGTACTTGTTACATTTTCAATGCTTAGCAGGACAGAAAAACTTATCAAGAGAACATTCCTGGTCATCCCTACTGCCTCTGATCTGGCGGACTCACTGAACACAAATGCTTTGTTTGTATGTTGTTTGAGTGTTGGAGTGTTGGAGTGTTGGAGTGTTGGAGTGTGCCCCTGGCTATTCGTCAGTAAAATAAAAAACAAGAAAATTGTACTGTCTGGTTTGCCTAATATAAGGAATTTGAAATTATTTATACTTTTACTTTTGATACTTTAAAAGTATTTGGTTTGAAATATTCTTGACTTTCACTCAAGTAGTATTTTACTGGGTGACTTTTGAGTTCTTTTCTAATAGATATCTTTATCTTAACTCAAGTTAAAAGTTTGGGTACTTTATCACCACTGGGGGCAGTTCCTGTTTTGTCGTGTAAGTCATTGATATGATATGTTAACCAACACCAAGGAGTCTGCGTTCCAAATGGCATTCACTATACAGTCCACTACTTTTGACCAGGGCCCATAGGGTGTCATTTGGGAGAAATCCTGGCTGTAGATAGATAGCATGAGTTACTGCTGATCATCATAGTATTCTGACAGTGGGAAAGTACTGGCTTGTCCATCCAATCTAAATACTACAAGGCCTGTCATGTATGTTCATCATTACCAGTTATTTATTGAAAGTACTTTGCTGTAGACGGCTATAAGTGTAAAAACTCATTTTGTTATGATTGGCAGTGACTTTACATAATGGTGTTATTTGAGAGCCCTTTTCTACAGCGCGCTTTGTCACCCATCATCGTCATCATCATCATCAATCATGTGTGGTTTCTTGCTGTGGGTCTTTGGATTTGAGTTATACAGTACTTTCACAATTCAAAGCCTAACTTTTCAAACAGTAACTTTTCAAAGCCCAGAACGTTTTTTTTCATGATGAATTGTCACAAGGTGTGTGTTGCTCTTCAGTAGATCGGTAAAGCTCAGATACTAAGGCTGTAATGTAATACGGTGTCCTAAAAAAAAGCCCTTGAATAATATTTGTGTCTGGCTGAGATGGAATGCATAATGTTCCCACTGGGAATGGTTTATAAATCCCAGTTGTGGTGACATTAGGAGGGCTATATATGGTGATATTAGGAGGGCTATATATCTGAAAATAGAGGGACAAGCATCTAAACAAGCATCTGAAGTTCTGTGGTGTCACTGAAGAATCTCAGGTTTGTTGAGCTGAAAATACATTTTAACAATTGCTTCATAATTTGTCTCTAACCTTGTGCAATAAATAACAATGAATTAATTGTGAATTTGACCAAAGATGACTGCTTTTTGTTTGCCTCCTGAGCCTCATCGTGTGGAGAATGACAATCTTAAGAAACTCAATCTTCTAACAACCCAGGGTACCCTAGTGGTTAGAGTGTTGGTCTAATAACCGAAAGGCTGCAAGTTCAAATCCCCGAGCTGACAAAGTACAAATCTGTCCTTCTGCCCCTGAACAGGCAGTTAACCCACTGTTCATAGGCTGTCATTGTAAATAAGAATGTGTTCTTAACTGACTTGCCTAGTTAAATAAAGGTAAAATAAATACAGATTTGTCAGGGCATGGACTCTACAAGGTGTTGAAAGCCTTCCACAGGGATGCTGGCCCATGTTGACTCCAATGCCTCCCATAGTTGTGTGAAGTTACCTGGATGTCCTTTGGGTAGTGGACTATTCTTGATACACAGGAAACTGTTCAGTGTGAAAAACCCAACTGCGTTGCAGTTCTTGACACAAACCGGTGCGCCTGGCACCTACTACCAAACCCCCAAGACACTTACATATTTTGTCTTGCCCATTCACCCTCTGAATGACACACATTCACAATCCATGTCTCAATTGTCTCAAGGCATAAAAATGATTCTTTAACATGTCTCCTCCCCTTCATCTACACAGATTGAAGTGAATTTAACAAGTGACATCAATAAGGGATCATAGCTTTCACCTGGATTCACCTGGTCAGTCTATGTCATGGAAAGAGCAGGTGTTGTTAATGTTTCTTTTACTCATTGTAAGTCTCTGCTGTAGGTAATGACTTTCTAAAAGCATTCATAGGCTCGAACAATCTTTAACCCCAGCCTTCCGTGTTTTCCCCTCTCCCTCTCTGTGCAGTACAGTATATGCAACCAGTGCTTGTGTATTACCAACCAGTGTGTATTACCAACCAGTGTGTATTACCAACCAGTGTGTATTACCAACCAGTGTGTATTACCAACCAGTGTGTATTACCAACCAGTGTGTATTACCAACCAGTGTGTATCACCAACCAGTACTTGTGTATGGTGGAGATCTTTGTGGGCTATACTCAGCCTTGTCTCATGACGGTAAGTTGGTAGTTGAAGATATCCCTCTAGTGGTGTGGGGGCTGTGCTTTGGCAAAGTGGGTGGGGTTATATCCTTCCTGTTTGGCCCTGTACGGGGGTGTCCTCGGATGGGGCCACAGTGTCTCCTGACCCCTCCTGTCTCAGCCTCCAGTATTTATGCTGCAGTAGTTTATGTGTCGGGGGGCTAGGGTCAGTTTGTTATATCTGGAGTACTTCTCCTGTCCTATTCGGTGTCCTGTGTGAATCGAAGTGTGCGTTCTCTAATTCTCTCCTTCTTTCTTTCTTTCTCTCTCTCGGAGGACCTGAGCCCTAGGACCATGCCCCAGGACTACCTGACATGATGACTCCTTGCTGTCCCCAGTCCACCTGGCCGTGCTGCTGCTCCAGTTTCAACTGTTCTGCCTTATTATTATACGACCATGCTGGTCATTTATGAACATTTGAACATCTTGGCCATGTTCTGTTATAATCTCCACCCGGCACAGCCAGAAGAGGACTGGCCACCCCACATAGCCTGGTTCCTCTCTAGGTTTCGTCCTAGGTTTTGGCCTTTCTAGGGAGTTTTTCCTAGCCACCGTGCTTCTACACCTGCATTGCTTGCTGTTTGGGGTTTTAGGCTGGGTTTCTGTACAGCACTTTGAGATATCAGCTGATGTACGAAGGGCTTTATAAATACATTTGATTTGATTTGATGCCAAACAGTGCTGGGTTTTTCCCTGTGGGTTTACTCTAATACTGTAATACTGTTTGCCATACAGTTGAATTAAGATCTTTAATCTCTTGTATAATCCCCTACTGGGATTAGGGGAAATTAATTATAACATTAGAGAACATTATGCCAAAAAAATAGTACAGGCAGTTTCTTTTTTTCTTTTTTTTGAGGAAACTTTGAAACTGAGACTTCAAGAAAATTCAGCAAGTTGCGATTCTGTCAAAGGAATTACTTTTGTTTTTGGTCAGAAGAGAAAGGGCTTGACAGTGCCATTACATTTGTTGTGACACTTGGTGAAAGCACAAGACATAACCCCTGGAGACAACCATGCTTTGAGTAGAAACTACTAATGGGTTGACTAAGAATGTAGTCTGTTTTTGAGGGAGAAAACTGTCACAGAGGGTTCTACATGGAACCCAAAAGAGTCTGTTTTTAAGGGAGAAAACTGTCACAGAGGGTTCTAAATGGAACCCAAAAGAGTTCTAGCGGCAACCAAAAAGGGTTCTACCTGGAACCACCCTTTTGGAACCCTTTTTTCCCTGAGTGTGTACCTAAAGAAGCTCCAAACACAGCAGTGCACCTTCGATCAAAACTCATTTTATAGTCTCCTCTTCCCCTGAGTCTCTATCCAATCTATAGTCTCCTCTTCCCCTGAGTCTCTATCCAATCTATAGTCTCCTCTTCCCCTGAGTCTCTATCCAATCTATAGTCTCCTCTTCCCTGAGTCTCTATCCAATCTATAGTCTCCCCTCTTCCCTGTCTCCTCTTCCCTGAGTCTCTATCCAATCTATAGTCTCCTCTTCCCTGAGTCTCTATCCAATCTATAGTCTCCTCTTCCCCTGAGTCTCTATCCAATCTATAGTCTCCTCTTCCCTGAGTCTCTATCCAATCTATAGTCTCCTCTTCCCTGAGTCTCTATCCAATCTATAATCTCCTCTTCCCTTCCCTGAGTCTCTATCCAATCTATAGTCTCCTCTTCCCCTGAGTCTCTATCCAATCTATAGTCTCCTCTTCCCTGAGTCTCTATCCAATCTATAATCTCCTCTTCCCCGTCTCCTCTTCTTCCCTGAGTCTCTATCAATCTATAGTCTCCTCTTCCCTGAGTCTCTATCAATCTATAGTCTCCTCTATCCAATCTATAGTCTTCCCCTGAGTCTCTATCCAATCTATAGTCTCCTCTTCCCTGAGTATCTATCCAATCTATAGTCTCCTCTTCCCCTGAGTCTCTATCAAGCTATAGTCTCCTCTTCCCTGAGTCTCTATCCAATATATAGTCTCCTCTTCCCCTGAGTCTCTATCCAATCTATAGTCTCCTCTTCCCTGAGTATCTATCCAATCTATAGTCTCCTCTTCCCCTGAGTCTCTATCCAATCTATAATCTCCTCTTCCCCTGAGTATCTATCCAATCTATAGTCTCCTCTTCCCCTGAGTCTCTATCCAATCTATAATCTCCTCTTCCCCTGAGTCTCTATCCAATCTATAGTCTCCTCTTCCCCTGAGTATCTATCCAATCTATAGTCTCCTCTTCCCCTGAGTCTCTATCCAATCTATAATCTCCTCTTCCCCTGAGTCTCTATCCAATCTATAATCTCCTCTTCCCCTGAGTATCTATCCAATCTATAGTCTCCTCTTCCCCTGAGTCTCTATCCAATCTATAATCTCCTCTTCCCCTGAGTCTCTATCCAATCTATAGTCTCCTCTTCCCTGAGTATCTATCCAATCTATAGTCTCCTCTTCCCTGAGTCTCTATCCAATCTATAGTCTCCTCTTCCCTGAGTCTCTATCCAATCTATAGTCTCCTCTTCCCCTGAGTCTCTATCCAATCTATAGTCTCCTCTTCCCCTGAGTCTCTATCCAATATATAGTCTCCTCTTCACCTGAGTCTCTATCCAATCTATAGTCTCCTCTTCGCCTGAGTCTCTATCCAATCTATAATCTCCTCTTCCCCTGAGTCTCTATCCAATCTATAATCTCCTCTTCCCCTGAGTCTCTATCCAATATATAGTCTCCTCTTCGCCTGAGTCTCTATCCAATCTATAATCTCCTCTTCCCCTGAGTCTCTATCCAATCTATAGTCTCCTCTTCCCCTGAGTCTCTATCCAATCTATAGTCTCCTCTTCCCCTGAGTCTCTATCCAATCTATAGTCTCCTCTTCCCCTGAGTCTCTATCCAATCTATAGTCTCCTCTTCCCCTGAGTCTCTATCCAATATATAGTCTCCTCTTCCCCTCAGTCTAATCAAAAATCAAATCAAATTTATTTATATAGCCCTTCGTACATCAGCTGATATCTCAAAGTGCTGTACAGAAACCCAGCCTAAAACCCCAAACAGCAAGCAATGCAGGTGTAGAAGCACGGTGGCTAGGAAAAACTCCCTAGAAAGGCCAAAACCTAGGAAGAAACCTAGAGAGGAACCAGGCTATGTGGGGTGGGCAGTACTCTTCTGGCTGTGCCGGGTGGAGATTATAACAGAACATGGCCAAGATGTTCAAATGTTCATAAATGACCAGCATGGTCGAATAATAATAAGGCAGAACAGTTGAAACTGGAGCAGCAGCATGGTCAGGTGGACTGGGGACAGCAAGGAGTCATCATGTCAGGTAGTCCTGGGGCATGGTCCTAGGGCTCAGGTCCTCAGAGAGAGAGAAAGAAAGAGAGAAGGAGAGAATTAGAGAACGCACACTTAGATTCACACAGTCTCTATCCAATATATAGTCTCCTATTCCCCTGAGTCTCTATCCAATCTATAGTCTCCTCTTCCCCTGAGTCTCTATCCAATCTATAGTCTCCTCTTCCCCTGAGTCTCTATCCAATCTATAGTCTCCTCTTCCCCTGAGTATCTATCTGATCTATAGTCTCCTCTTCCCCTGAGTCTCTATCCAATGTATAGTCTCCTCTTCCCCTGAGTCTCTATCCAATCTATAGTCTCCTCTTCCCCTGAGTCTCTATCCAATGTATAGTCTCCTCTTCCCCTGAGTCTCTATCCAATGTATAGTCTCCTCTTCCCCTGAGTCTCTATCCAAGCTATAGTCTCCTCTTCCCCTGAGTCTCTATCCAATCTATAGTCTCCTCTTCCCCTGAGTATCTATCCAATCTATAGTCTCCTCTTCCCCTGAGTCTCTATCCAATCTATAGTCTCCTCTTCCCCTGAGTCTCTATCCAATCTATAGTCTCCTCTTCCCCTGAGTCTCTATCCAAGCTATAGTCTCCTCTTCCCCTGAGTCTCTATCCGATCTATAGTCTCTTCTTCCCCTGAGTCTCTATCCAATGTATTGTCTCCTCTTCCCCTGAGTCTCTATCCAAGCTATAGTCTCCTCTTCCCCTGAGTCTCTATCTAATCTATAGTCTCCTCTTCCCCTGAGTCTCTATCCAATGTATAGTCTCCTCTTCCCCTGAGTCTCTATCCAAGCTATAGTCTCCTCTTCCCCTGAGTCTCTATCCAAGCTATAGTCTCCTCTTCCCCTGAGTCTCTATCCAAGCTATAGTCTCCTCTTCCCCTGAGTCTCTATCCAATCTATAGTCTCCTCTTCCCCTGAGTATCTATCCAATCTATAGTCTCCTCTTCCCCTGAGTCTCTATCCAATCTATAATCTCCTCTTCCCCTGAGTATCTATCCAATGTATAGTCTCCTCTTCCCCTGAGTCTCTATCCAATCTATAGTCTCCTCTTCCCCTGAGTATCTATCCAATCTATAGTCTCCTCTTCCCCTGAGTATCTATCCAATCTATAGTCTCCTCTTCCCCTGAGTCTCTATCCAATCTATAATCTCCTCTTCCCCTGAGTATCTATCCAAGCTATAGTCTCCTCTTCCCCTGAGTCTCTATCCAATCTATAGTCTCCTCTTACCCTGAGTCTCTATCCAATCTATAGTCTCCTCTTCCCCTGAGTCTCTATCCAATCTATAGTCTCCTCTTCCCCTGAGTCTCTATCCAAGCTATAGTCTCCTCTTCCCCTGAGTCTCTATCCAAGCTATAGTCTCCTCTTCCCCTGAGTCTCTATCCAATCTATAGTCTCCTCTTCCCCTGAGTATCTATCCAATATATAGTCTCCTCTTCCCCTGAGTCTCTATCCAATCTATAGTCTCCTCTTCCCCTGAGTCTCTATCCAATCTATAGTCTCCTCTTCCCCTGAGTCTCTATCCAATCTATAGTCTCCTCTTCCCCTGAGTCTCTATCCAAGCTATAGTCTCCTCTTCCCCTGAGTATCTATCCAATCTATAGTCTCCTCTTCCCCTGAGTCTCTATCCAATCTATAGTCTCCTCTTCCCCTGAGTCTCTATCCAAGCTATAGTCCCCTCTTCCCCTGAGTCTCTATCCAATCTATAGTCTCCTCTTCCCCTGAGTCTCTATCCAATCTATAGTCTCCTCTTCCCCTGAGTCTCTATCCAATCTATAGTCTCCTCTTCCCCTGAGTCTCTATCCAATCTATAGTCTCCTCTTCCCCTGAGTCTCTATCCAATCTATAGTCTCCTCTTCCCCTGAGTCTCTATCCAATCTATAGTCTCCTCTTCCCCTGAGTCTCTATCCAATCTATAGTCTCCTCTTCCCCTGAGTCTCTATCCAAGCTATAGTCTCCTCTTCCCCTGAGTCTCTATCCAATCTATAGTCTCCTCTTCCCCTGAGTCTCTATCCAATCTATAGTCTCCTCTTCCCCTGAGCCTCTATCCAATCTATAGTCTCCTCTTCCCCTGAGTATCTATCCAATCTATAGTCTCCTCTTCCCCTGAGTATCTATCCAATATATAGTCTCCTCTCCCCCTGAGTATCTATCCAATCTATAGTCTCCTCTCCCCTGAGTATCTATCCAATCTATAGTCTCCTCTCCCCCTGAGTATCTATCCAATCTATAGTCTCCTCTCCCCCTGAGTATCTATCCAATCTATAGTCTCCTCTTCCCCTGAGTATCTATCCAATCTATAGTCTCCTCTTCCCCTGAGTCTCTATCCAATCTATAGTCTCCTCTTCCCCTGAGTCTCTATCCAATCTATAGTCTCCTCTTCCCCTGAGTATCTATCTGATCTATAGTCTCCTCTTCCCCTGAGTCTCTATCCAATGTATAGTCTCCTCTTCCCCTGAGTCTCTATCCAATCTATAGTCTCCTCTTCCCCTGAGTCTCTATCCAATGTATAGTCTCCTCTTCCCTGAGTCTCTATCCAAGCTATAGTCTCCTCTTCCCTGAGTCTCTATCCAATGTATAGTCTCCTCTTCCCTGAGTCTCTATCCAAGCTATAGTCTCCTCTTCCCCTGAGTCTCTATCCAATCTATAGTCTCCTCTTCCCTGAGTATCTATCCAATCTATAGTCTCCTCTTCCCTGAGTCTCTATCCAATCTATAGTCTCCTCTTCCCTGAGTCTCTATCCAATCTATAGTCTCCTCTTCCCCTGAGTCTCTATACAAGCTATAGTCTCCTCTTCCCCTGAGTCTCTATCCGATCTATAGTCTCTTCTTCCCCTGAGTCTCTATCCAATGTATTGTCTCCTCTTCCACTGAGTCTCTATCCAAGCTATAGTCTCCTCTTCCCCTGAGTCTCTATCTAATCTATAGTCTCCTCTTCCCCTGAGTCTCTATCCAATGTATAGTCTCCTCTTCCCCTGAGTCTCTATCCAAGCTATAGTCTCCTCTTCCCCTGAGTCTCTATCCAAGCTATAGTCTCCTCTTCCCCTGAGTCTCTATCCAAGCTATAGTCTCCTCTTCCCCTGAGTCTCTATCCAATCTATAGTCTCCTCTTCCCTGAGTATCTATCCAATCTATAGTCTCCTCTTCCCTGAGTCTCTATCCAATCTATAATCTCCTCTTCCCTGAGTCTCTATCCAATCTATAATCTCCTCTTCCCTGAGTATCTATCCAATGTATAGTCTCCTCTTCCCTGAGTCTCTATCCAATCTATAGTCTCCTCTTCCCTGAGTATCTATCCAATCTATAGTCTCCTCTTCCCTGAGTATCTATCCAATCTATAGTCTCCTCTTCCCTGAGTCTCTATCCAATCTATAGTCTCCTCTTCCCTGAGTATCTATCTGATCTATAGTCTCCTCTTCCCTGAGTCTCTATCCAATGTATAGTCTCCTCTTCCCTGAGTCTCTATCCAAGCTATAGTCTCCTCTTCCCTGAGTCTCTATCCATCTATAGTCTCCTCTTCCCTGAGTATCTATCCAATCTATAGTCTCCTCTTCCCTGAGTCTCTATCCAATCTATAGTCTCCTCTTCCCTGAGTCTCTATCCAATCTATAGTCTCCTCTTCCCTGAGTCTCTATCCAAGCTATAGTCCCTCTTCCCTGAGTCTCTATCCAATCTATAGTCTCCTCTTCCCTGAGTCTCTATCCAATCTATAGTCTCCTCTTCCCTGAGTCTCTATCCAATCTATAGTCTCCTCTTCCCTGAGTCTCTATCCGATCTATAGTCTCTTCTTCCCTGAGTCTCTATCCAATGTATTGTCTCCTCTTCCCTGAGTCTCTATCCAAGCTATAGTCTCCTCTTCCCCTGAGTCTCTATCTAATCTATAGTCTCCTCTTCCCCCTGAGTCTCTATCCGATCTATAGTCTCTTCTTCCCTGAGTCTCTATCCAATGTATTGTCTCCTCTTCCCTGAGTCTCTATCCAAGCTATAGTCTCCTCTTCCCTGAGTCTCTATCTAATCTATAGTCTCCTCTTCCCTGAGTCTCTATCCAATGTATAGTCTCCTCTTCCCTGAGTCTCTATCCAAGCTATAGTCTCCTCTTCCCTGAGTCTCTATCCAAGCTATAGTCTCCTCTTCCCTGAGTCTCTATCCAATCTATAGTCTCCTCTTCCCTGAGTCTCTATCCAATCTATAGTCTCCTCTTCCCTGAGTCTCTATCCAATCTATAGTCTCCTCTTCCCTGAGTCTCTATCCAATCTATAATCTCCTCTTCCCTGAGTCTCTATCCAATCTATAATCTCCTCTTCCCCTGAGTCTCTATCCAATCTATAGTCTCCTCTTCCCTGAGTCTCTATCCAATCTATAGTCTCCTCTTCCCTGAGTATCTATCCAATCTATAGTCTCCTCTTCCCCTGAGTCTCTATCCAATCTATAGTCTCCTCTTCCCTGAGTCTCTATCCAATCTATAATCTCCTCTTCCCTGAGTATCTATCCAATCTATAGTCTCCTCTTCCCTGAGTCTCTATCCAATCTATAGTCTCCTCTTCCCTGAGTCTCTATCCAATCTATAGTCTCCTCTTCCCTGAGTCTCTATCCAATCTATAGTCTCCTCTTCCCCTGAGTCTCTATCCAAGCTATAGTCTCCTCTTCCCCTGAGTCTCTATCCAAGCTATAGTCTCCTCTTCCCTGAGTCTCTATCCAATCTATAGTCTCCTCTTCCCTGAGTATCTATCCAATCTATAGTCTCCTCTTCCCTGAGTCTCTATCCAATCTATAGTCTCCTCTTCCCTGAGTCTCTATCCAATCTATAGTCTCCTCTTCCCTGAGTCTCTATCCAATCTATAGTCTCCTCTTCCCCTGAGTCTCTATCAATCTATAGTCTCCTCTTCCCTGAGTCTCTATCCAATCTATAGTCTCCTCTTCCCTGAGTCTCTATCCAATCTATAGTCTCCTCTTCCCCTGAGTCTCTATCCAAGCTATAGTCTCCTCTTCCCTGAGTCTCTATCCAATCTATAGTCTCCTCTTCCCTGAGTCTCTATCCAATCTATAGTCTCCTCTTCCCTGAGTCTCTATCCAATCTATAGTCTCCTCTTCCCCTGAGTCTCTATCCAATCTATAGTCTCCTCTTCCCTGAGTCTCTATCCAATCTATAGTCTCCTCTTCCCCTGAGTCTCTATCCAATCTATAGTCTCCTCTTCCCTGAGTCTCTATCCAATCTATAGTCTCCTCTTCCCTGAGTCTCTATCAAGCTATAGTCTCCTCTTCCCTGAGTCTCTATCCAATCTATAGTCTCCTCTTCCCCTGAGTCTCTATCCAATCTATAGTCTCCTCTTCCCTGAGTCTCTATCCAATCTATAGTCTCCTCTTTCCCTGAGTCTCTATCCAATCTATAATCTCCTCTTCCCTGAGTCTCTATCCAATCTATAGTCTCCTTTTCCCTGAGTCTCTATCCAATATATAGTCTCCTCTCCCCTGAGTATCTATCCAATCTATAGTCTCCTCTCCCCTGAGTATCTATCCAATCTATAGTCTCCTCTTCCCTGAGTATCTATCCAATCTATAGTCTCCTCTCCCCTGAGTATCTATCCAATCTATAGTCTCCTCTCCCCTGAGTATCTATCCAATCTATAGTCTCCTCTTCCCCTGAGTATCTATCCAATCTATAGTCTCCTCTTCCCTGAGTCTCTATCCAATCTATAGTCTCCTCTTCCCTGAGTCTCTATCCAATCTATAGTCTCCTCTTCCCTGAGTATCTATCTGATCTATAGTCTCCTCTTCCCTGAGTCTCTATCCAATGTATAGTCTCCTCTTCCCTGAGTCTCTATCCAATCTATAGTCTCCTCTTCCCTGAGTCTCTATCCAATCTATAGTCTCCTCTTCCCTGAGTCTCTATCCAATCTATAGTCTCCTCTTCCCTGAGTCTCTATCCAATCTATAGTCTCCTCTTCCCTGAGTCTCTATCAATCTATAGTCTCCTCTTCCCTGAGTCTCTATCAATCTATAGTCTCCTCTTCCCTGAGTCTCTATCCAATCTATAGTCTCCTCTTCCCTGAGTCTCTATCCAATCTATAGTCTCCTCTTCCCTGAGTCTCTATCCAATCTATAGTCTCCTCTTCCCTGAGTCTCTATCAATCTATAGTCTCCTCTTCCCTGAGTCTCTATCCAATCTATAGTCTCCTCTTCCCTGAGTCTCTATCCAATCTATAGTCTCCTCTTCCCTGAGTATCTATCAATCTATAGTCTCCTCTTCCCCTGAGTCTCTATCCAATCTATAGTCTCCTCTTCCCTGAGTCTCTATCCAATCTATAGTCTCCTCTTCCCCTGAGTCTCTATCCAATCTATAGTCTCCTCTTCCCTGAGTCTCTATCCAATCTATAGTCTCCTCTTCCCTGAGTCTCTATCCAATCTATAGTCTCCTCTTCCCCTGAGTCTCTATCCAATCTATAGTCTCCTCTTCCCTGAGTCTCTATCCAATCTATAGTCTCCTCTTCCCTGAGTCTCTATCCAATCTATAATCTCCTCTTCCCTGAGTCTCTATCAATCTATAATCTCCTCTTCCCTGAGTATCTATCCAATGTATAGTCTCCTCTTCCCTGAGTCTCTATCCAATCTATAGTCTCCTCTTCCCCTGAGTATCTATCCAATCTATAGTCTCCTCTTCCCTGAGTATCTATCCAATCTATAGTCTCCTCTTCCCCTGAGTCTCTATCCAATCTATAGTCTCCTCTTCCCTGAGTCTCTATCCAATCTATAGTCTCCTCTTCCCCTGAGTCTCTATCAATCTATAGTCTCCTCTTCCCTGAGTCTCTATCCAATCTATAGTCTCCTCTTCCCTGAGTCTCTATCCAATCTATAGTCTCCTCTTCCCTGAGTCTCTATCCAAGCTATAGTCTCCTCTTCCCTGAGTCTCTATCCAAGCTATAGTCTCCTCTTCCCTGAGTCTCTATCCAATCTATAGTCTCCTCTTCCCTGAGTATCTATCCAATATATAGTCTCCTCTTCCCTGAGTCTCTATCCAATCTATAGTCTCCTCTTCCCTGAGTCTCTATCCAATCTATAGTCTCCTCTTCCCTGAGTCTCTATCCAATCTATAGTCTCCTCTTCCCTGAGTCTCTATCCAAGCTATAGTCTCCTCTTCCCTGAGTATCTATCCAATCTATAGTCTCCTCTTCCCTGAGTCTCTATCCAATCTATAGTCTCCTCTTCCCTGAGTCTCTATCCAATCTATAGTCTCCTCTTCCCTGAGTCTCTATCCAATCTATAGTCTCCTCTTCCCTGAGTCTCTATCCAATCTATAGTCTCCTCTTCCCTGAGTCTCTATCCAATCTATAGTCTCCTCTTCCCTGAGTCTCTATCAATCTATAGTCTCCTCTTCCCCTGAGTCTCTATCCAATCTATAGTCTCCTCTTCCCCTGAGTCTCTATCCAATCTATAGTCTCCTCTTCCCTGAGTCTCTATCCAATCTATAGTCTCCTCTTCCGAGTCTCTATCCAAGCTATAGTCTCCTCTTCCCTGAGTCTCTATCCAATCTATAGTCTCCTCTTCCCTGAGTCTCTATCCAATCTATAGTCTCCTCTTCCCTGAGTCTCTATCCAATCTATAGTCTCCTCTTCCCTGAGTATCTATCCAATCTATAATCTCCTCTTCCCTGAGTCTCTATCCAATCTATAGTCTCCTCTTCCCTGAGTATCTATCCAATCTATAGTCTCCTCTCCCCTGAGTATCTATCCAATCTATAGTCTCCTCTCCCCTGAGTCTATCCAATCTATAGTCTCCTCTTCCCTGAGTATCTATCCAATCTATAGTCTCCTCTCCCCTGAGTATCTATCCAATCTATAGTCTCCTCTTCCCCTGAGTCTCTATCCAATCTATAGTCTCCTCTTCCCTGAGTCTCTATCCAATCTATAGTCTCCTCTTCCCCTGAGTCTCTATCCAATCTATAGTCTCCTCTTCCCTGAGTCTCTATCCAATCTATAGTCTCCTCTTCCCTGAGTCTCTATCTGATCTATAGTCTCCTCTTCCCTGAGTCTCTATCCAATCTATAGTCTCCTCTTCCCTGAGTCTCTATCCAATCTATAGTCTCCTCTTCCCTGAGTCTCTATCCAATCTATAGTCTCCTCTTCCCTGAGTCTCTATCCAATCTATAGTCTCCTCTTCCCCTGAGTCTCTATCCAATCTATAGTCTCCTCTTCCCTGAGTCTCTATCCAATCTATAGTCTCCTCTTCCCTGAGTCTCTATCCAATCTATAGTCTCCTCTTCCCTGAGTATCTATCAATCTATAGTCTCCTCTTCCCTGAGTCTCTATCCAATCTATAGTCTCCTCTTCCCTGAGTCTCTATCCAATCTATAGTCTCCTCTTCCCCTGAGTCTCTATCCAATCTATAGTCTCCTCTTCCCCTGAGTCTCTATCCAATCTATAGTCTCCTCTTCCCCTGAGTCTCTATCCAATCTATAGTCTCCTCTTCCCTGAGTCTCTATCCAATCTATAGTCTCCTCTTCCTGATTCTCTATCCAATCTATAGTCTCCTCTTCCCTGAGTCTCTATCCAAGCTATAGTCTACTCTTCCCTGAGTCTCTATCCAATCTATAGTCTCCTCTTCCCTGAGTCTCTATCCAATCTATAGTCTCCTCTTCCCTGAGTCTCTATCCAATCTATAGTCTCCTCTTCCCCTGAGTATCTATCCAATCTATAGTCTCCTCTTCCCTGAGTCTCTATCCAATCTATAGTCTCCTCTTCCCTGAGTCTCTATCCAATCTATAGTCTCCTCTTCCCTGAGTCTCTATCCAATCTATAGTCTCCTCTTCCCTGAGTCTCTATCCAATCTATAGTCTCCTCTTCCCTGAGTCTCTATCCAATCTATAGTCTCCTCTTCCCCTGAGTATCTATCCAATATATAGTCTCCTCTTCCCCCTGAGTATCTATCCAATCTATAGTCTCCTCTTCCCTGAGTCTCTATCCAATCTATAGTCTCCTCTTCCCTGAGTATCTATCCAATCTATAGTCTCCTCTTCCCTGAGTCTCTATCCAATCTATAGTCTCCTCTTCCCTGAGTCTCTATCCAATCTATAGTCTCCTCTTCCCTGAGTCTCTATCCAATCTATAGTCTCCTCTTCCCTGAGTCTCTATCCAATCTATAGTCTCCTCTTCCCTGAGTCTCTATCCAATCTATAGTCTCCTCTTCCCTGAGTATCTATCCAATCTATAGTCTCCTCTTCCCTGAGTCTCTATCCAATCTATAGTCTCCTCTTCCCTGAGTCTATCCAATCTATAGTCTCCTCTTCCCTGAGTCTCTATCCAATCTATAGTCTCCTCTTCCCTGAGTATCTATCCAATCTATAGTCTCCTCTTCCCTGAGTCTCTATCCAATCTATAGTCTCCTCTTCCCTGAGTCTCTATCCAATCTATAGTCTCCTCTTCCCCTGAGTCTCTATCCAATCTATAGTCTCCTCTTCCCCTGAGTCTCTATCCAATCTATAGTCTCCTCTTCCCTGAGTCTCTATCCAATCTATAATCTCCTCTTCCCTGAGTCTCTATCCAATCTATAGTCTCCTCTTCCCCTGAGTCTCTATCCAATCTATAGTCTCCTCTTCCCTGAGTCTCTATCCAATCTATAGTCTCCTCTTCCCCTGAGTCTCTATCCAATCTATAGTCTCCTCTTCCCTGAGTCTCTATCCAATCTATAGTCTCCTCTTCCCTGAGTCTCTATCCAATCTATAGTCTCCTCTTCCCTGAGTATCTATCCAATCTATAGTCTCCTCTTCCCCTGAGTCTCTATCCAATCTATAGTCTCCTCTTCCCTGAGTCTCTATCCAATCTATAGTCTCCTCTTCCCTGAGTCTCTATCCAATCTATAGTCTCCTCTTCCCTGAGTCTCTATCCAATGTATAGTCTCCTCTTCCCTGAGTCTCTATCCAAGCTATAGTCTCCTCTTCCCTGAGTCTCTATCCATCTATAGTCTCCTCTTCCCTGAGTATCTATCCAATCTATAGTCTCCTCTTCCCTGAGTATCTATCCAATCTATAGTCTCCTCTTCCCTGAGTCTCTATCCAATCTATAGTCTCCTCTTCCCTGAGTCTCTATCCAAGCTATAGTCCCTCTTCCCTGAGTCTCTATCCAATCTATAGTCTCCTCTTCCCTGAGTCTCTATCCAATCTATAGTCTCCTCTTCCCTGAGTCTCTATCCAATCTATAGTCTCCTCTTCCCCTGAGTCTCTATCCGATCTATAGTCTCTTCTTCCCTGAGTCTCTATCCAATGTATTGTCTCCTCTTCCCTGAGTCTCTATCCAAGCTATAGTCTCCTCTTCCCTGAGTCTCTATCTAATCTATAGTCTCCTCTTCCCTGAGTCTCTATCCGATCTATAGTCTCTTCTTCCCTGAGTCTCTATCCAATGTATTGTCTCCTCTTCCCTGAGTCTCTATCCAAGCTATAGTCTCCTCTTCCCTGAGTCTCTATCCAATCTATAGTCTCCTCTTCCCTGAGTCTCTATCCAATGTATAGTCTCCTCTTCCCCTGAGTCTCTATCCAATCTATAGTCTCCTCTTCCCCTGAGTCTCTATCCAAGCTATAGTCTCCTCTTCCCTGAGTCTCTATCCAATCTATAGTCTCCTCTTCCCCTGAGTCTCTATCCAATCTATAGTCTCCTCTTCCCTGAGTATCTATCCAATCTATAGTCTCCTCTTCCCCTGAGTCTCTATCCAATCTATAGTCTCCTCTTCCCTGAGTCTCTATCCAATCTATAGTCTCCTCTTCCCTGAGTATCTATCCAATGTATAGTCTCCTCTTCCCTGAGTCTCTATCCAATCTATAGTCTCCTCTTCCCTGAGTATCTATCCAATCTATAGTCTCCTCTTCCCTGAGTATCTATCCAATCTATAGTCTCCTCTTCCCTGAGTCTCTATCCAATCTATAGTCTCCTCTTCCCTGAGTATCTATCCAATCTATAGTCTCCTCTTCCCCTGAGTCTCTATCCAATCTATAGTCTCCTCTTCCCTGAGTCTCTATCCAATCTATAGTCTCCTCTTCCCTGAGTCTCTATCCAATCTATAGTCTCCTCTTCCCTGAGTCTCTATCCAATCTATAGTCTCCTCTTCCCCTGAGTCTCTATCCAATCTATAGTCTCCTCTTCCCTGAGTCTATCTCTATAGTCTCCTCTTCCCTGAGTCTCTATCCAATCTATAGTCTCCTCTTCCCCTGAGTCTCTATCCAATCTATAGTCTCCTCTTCCCTGAGTCTCTATCCAATCTATAGTCTCCTCTTCCCTGAGTCTCTATCCAATCTATAGTCTCCTCTTCCCTGAGTCTCTATCCAATCTATAGTCTCCTCTTCCCTGAGTCTCTATCCAATCTATAGTCTCCTCTTCCCTGAGTCTCTATCCAATCTATAGTCTCCTCTTCCCCTGAGTCTCTATCCAATCTATAGTCTCCTCTTCCCCTGAGTCTCTATCCAATCTATAGTCTCCTCTTCCCCTGAGTCTCTATCCAATCTATAGTCTCCTCTTCCCCTGAGTCTCTATCCAATCTATAGTCTCCTCTTCCCCTGAGTCTCTATCCAATCTATAGTCTCCTCTTCCCCTGAGTCTCTATCCAATCTATAGTCTCCTCTTCCCCTGAGTCTCTATCCAATCTATAGTCTCCTCTTCCCTGAGTCTCTATCCAATCTATAGTCTCCTCTTCCCTGAGTCTCTATCCAATCTATAGTCTCCTCTTCCCTGAGTCTCTATCCAATCTATAGTCTCCTCTTCCCTGAGTCTCTATCCAATCTATAGTCTCCTCTTCCCCTGAGTCTCTATCCAATCTATAGTCTCCTCTTCCCTGAGTCTCTATCCAATCTATAGTCTCCTCTTCCCCTGAGTCTCTATCCAATCTATAGTCTCCTCTTCCCCTGAGTCTCTATCCAATCTATAGTCTCCTCTTCCCCTGAGCCTCTATCCAATCTATAGTCTCCTCTTCCCCTGAGTATCTATCCAATCTATAATCTCCTCTTCCCCTGAGTCTCTATCCAATCTATAGTCTCCTTTTCCCCTGAGTATCTATCCAATATATAGTCTCCTCTCCCCCTGAGTATCTATCCAATCTATAGTCTCCTCTCCCCCTGAGTATCTATCCAATCTATAGTCTCCTCTTCCCCTGAGTATCTATCCAATCTATAGTCTCCTCTCCCCCTGAGTATCTATCCAATCTATAGTCTCCTCTCCCCCTGAGTATCTATCCAATCTATAGTCTCCTCTTCCCCTGAGTATCTATCCAATCTATAGTCTCCTCTTCCCCTGAGTCTCTATCCAATCTATAGTCTCCTCTTCCCTGAGTCTCTATCCAATCTATAGTCTCCTCTTCCCTGAGTATCTATCTGATCTATAGTCTCCTCTTCCCTGAGTCTCTATCCAATGTATAGTCTCCTCTTCCCTGAGTCTCTATCCAATCTATAGTCTCCTCTTCCCCTGAGTCTCGATCCAATCTATAGTCTCCTCTTCCCCTGAGTATCTATCCAATCTATAGTCTCCTCTTCCCCTGAGTCTCTATCCAATCTATAGTCTCCTCTTCCCCTGAGTCTCTATCCAATCTAGTCTCCTCTTCCCCTGAGTATCTATCAAATCTATAGTCTCCTCTTCCCCTGAGTCTCTATCCAATCTATAGTCTCCTCTTCCCCTGAGTCTCTATCCAATCTATAGTCTCCTCTTCCTCTGAGTATCTATCCAATCTATAGTCTCCTCTTCCCCTGAGTCTCTATCCAATCTATAGTCTCCTCTTCCCCTGAGTATCTATCCAATCTATAGTCTCCTCTTCCCCTGAGTATCTATCCAATCTATAGTCTCCTCTTCCCCTGAGTCTCTATCCAATCTATAGTCTCCTCTTCCCCTGAGTCTCTATCCAATCTATAGTCTCCTCTTCCCCTGAGTATCTATCCAATCTATAGTCTCCTCTTCCCCTGAGTCTCTATCCAATCTATAGTCTCCTCTTCCCCTGAGTCTCTATCCAATCTATAGTCTCCTCTTCCCCTGAGTCTCTATCCAATCTATAGTCTCCTCTTCCCTGAGTCTCTATCCAATCTATAGTCTCCTCTTCCCTGAGTCTCTATCCAATCTATAGTCTCCTCTTCCCTGATTCTCTATCCAATCTATAGTCTCCTTTTCCCCTGAGTCTCTATCCAAGCTATAGTCTCCTCTTCCCTGAGTCTCTATCCAATCTATAGTCTCCTCTTCCCTGAGTCTCTATCCAATCTATAGTCTCCTCTTCCCTGAGTCTCTATCCAATCTATAGTCTCCTCTTCCCTGAGTATCTATCCAATCTATAGTCTCCTCTTCCCCTGAGTATCTATCCAATCTATAGTCTCCTCTTCCCTGAGTCTCTATCCAATCTATAGTCTCCTCTTCCCTGAGTGTCTATCCAATCTATAGTCTCCTCTTCCCTGAGTATCTATCCAATCTATAATCTCCTCTTCCCTGAGTCTCTATCCAATCTATAGTCTCCTCTTCCCTGAGTATCTATCAATATATAGTCTCCTCTCCCCTGAGTATCTATCCAATCTATAGTCTCCTCTTCCCTGAGTATCTATCCAATCTATAGTCTCCTCTTCCCTGAGTATCTATCCAATCTATAGTCTCCTCTTCCCTGAGTCTCTATCCAATCTATAGTCTCCTCTTCCCTGAGTATCTATCCAATCTATAGTCTCCTCTTCCCCTGAGTATCTATCCAATCTATAGTCTCCTCTTCCCTGAGTCTCTATCCAATCTATAGTCTCCTCTTCCCCTGAGTCTCTATCCAATCTATAATCTCCTCTTCCCCTGAGTATCTATCCAATCTATAGTCTCCTCTTCCCCTGAGTCTCTATCCAATCTATAGTCTCCTCTTCCCCTGAGTATATATTCAATCTATAGTCTCCTCTTCCCCTGCGTATCTATCCAATCTATAGTCTCCTCTTCCCCTGAGTCTCTATCCAATCAATAGTCTCCTCTTCCCCTGAGTCTCTATCCAATCTATAGTCTCCTCTTCCCCTGAGTCTCTATCCAATCTATAGTCTCCTCTTCCCTGAGTCTCGATCCAATCTATAGTCTCCTCTTCCCTGAGTATCTATCCAATCTATAGTCTCCTCTTCCCTGAGTCTCTATCCAATCTATAGTCTCCTCTTCCCTGAGTCTCTATCCAATCTAGTCTCCTCTTCCCTGAGTATCTATCAAATCTATAGTCTCCTCTTCCCTGAGTCTCTATCCAATCTATAGTCTCCTCTTCCCCTGAGTCTCTATCCAATCTATAGTCTCCTCTTCCCTGAGTATCTATCCAATCTATAGTCTCCTCTTCCCTGAGTCTCTATCCAATCTATAGTCTCCTCTTCCCTGAGTATCTATCAATCTATAGTCTCCTCTTCCCCTGCGTATCTATCCAATCTATAGTCTCCTCTTCCCTGAGTCTCTATCCAATCAATAGTCTCCTCTTCCCTGAGTATCTATCCAATCTATAGTCTCCTCTTCCCCTGAGTATCTATCCAATCTATAGTCTCCTCTTCCCTGAGTCTCTATCCAATCAATAGTCTCCTCTTCCCTGAGTCTCTATCCAATCTATAGTCTCCTCTTCCCCTGAGTCTCTATCCAATCTATAGTCTCCTCTTCCCTGAGTATCTATCCAATCTATAGTCTCCTCTTCCCTGAGTATCTATCAATCTATAGTCTCTCTTCTATCCCTGAGTCTCTATCCAATCTATAGTCTCCTCTTCCCTGAGTCTCTATCCAATCTATAGTCTCCTCTTCCCTGAGTCTCTATCCAATCTATAGTCTCCTCTTCCTGAGTCTCTATCCAATCTATAATCTCCTCTTCCCTGAGTATCTATCCAATCTATAGTCTCCTCTTCCCTGAGTCTCTATCCAATCTATAGTCTCCTCTTCCCTGAGTCTCTATCCAATCTATAGTCTCCTCTTCCCTGAGTCTCTATCAATCTATAGTCTCCTCTTCCCCTGAGTCTCTATCCAATCTATAGTCTCCTCTTCCCCTGAGTCTCTATCCAATCTATAGTCTCCTCTTCCCCTGAGTCTCTATCCAATCTATAGTCTCCTCTTCCCCTGAGTCTCTATCCAATGTATAGTCTTCTGTTTCCCTCTGTAACTCTGCCTCATCTCTTCTCCTCTATACAGCCTACTCTATGTTGCCTATCATCTCCTCTTCCTTCTTTGGGCTCGATTCAATCAGATCTGCTTTAGCTGACATCAGCATAGCGGTTGTTTTGGCGGTGTCACGGGTGGAACTGCTTTACACTTCCTGCAGACCGTCTGCATCAAACTGTATGTGTTCTGACAGAAGTCCATACCAACTCTACCCTCTACTCTCATTGGGAGGCAATCCACACAGCTGCGACTCATCTGACGGACAAGGTTGCTGTGTGTGTGGCACTGCATGCAGTGTATCTAATGCTTTGGATTTTTTCAAGTTGTGCGTTGCTTTGCTGTGCAGTTTCAGACGCAAAACACCAAAGAAGTTGTTAATGAGTAGTATGATTATTTTTGTTGGGATGTGGCGCATGGATTGTGATGACTGCATAAAATGTATGTATGGTAATTACCTGTGTGCATGCGTCTTTAGAGCTGTCAAATTCACAAGTAGCTCCCAGCATTACCCCTATAGCGGACATTGCCATTGGCTGCACAGGAGTCGCATGAACAGAAATCCCATGCAGCCTTGTTTAAAAGTTTGAACACTGGAATCTGACATGTAATCTACACCGCAAAGTGATCCTCATTATTTAGATGAATGATTTATCAATTTGAGCGTAATTATTTCTATATCGTCTGAACTTTCTTGTTCTGAACTTCTAACAGGAGATCGGCGGGTTT